>NC_059278.1:5217143-5222143 GCF_017591435.1 Portunus trituberculatus | reverse complement strand
ACACCACCAACACCACTTCTAGCACTATCATGACCACCGTCACCACAGCTTTTCATCACTACTACCACTATTAAAACCGCCGTCATCACCATTACTAACACCATAAAACCGACCACCATCACCACTATCATCATCACCAGTACCATAACCATCAACACTAAACATCACCATTTACAGTACCACAATCACTACCACCACAGCAAAGCACCATACCATAACCATTACCATCACTATATCACCACCACGACACGAAACTATAAAATTAATCACCACCACCATTATTTTTCCAATACTAACGTCTCACCACCACCACCACCATCACCACCACCCCTAACCATCACCAGTCACCACCATCACCACTACGCTGTATCATATCTACTATTTTAAACGAACTCCATCACCACCACACCACCACCACCTCTACCATATTGACAAAAAAAAAAAAAGAAAGAGAGAGATAAAGAGAGGGGAAGGGGAAAAACTTCACTAATAGGCCTATCCCTTATAAAGTAAAAGAAAAATTGGGCCTATGAGTTCAACACCTTTAAACAACACAGGTAAATTCAAACTCGACACTCATTAACAAGTTTCAATTTAAAGTTTATCCAGGTAATCTTTTCCAAGTTCTAACACTGTGAGTGGACTCCTCCTCCTCCTCCTCCTCCTCCTCCTCCTCTTCTTCTTTTTCTTCTTCTTCTCTCCTCCTAATTGTTCTTCTCGTCGTCTTCCGTCTCCCAGCTCCTCCTCTTTCACCGCCTCCTCCACCTCCTCGTTCTTTCCTTCTCCTCCTCTTCCTCGTCTCCTCGTCTCCCGCTCCTCCTCTTCCTCATTGCTCTCTCCCTCCTCCTCCTCCTCCACGCCCTTCTCCACACAGTCTAGGTGTAAATTAGCGTGCAGACGAGAGGAAGGGAGGACAAGAATGGAAGAGAAAGGGAAGAGGAGGAGAAGGAAGAGAAGGACGAGGAGGAGGAAAGAGACAGGAGGGGGAGGTCCTGCAGGCTAGGATCGATCCTTACTAGAGCATGGTGGGAGGAGGAGGAGGAGGAGGAGGAGGAGGAGGAGGAGGAGGAAAAGAAAGAACGGAGGAGGAGGAGGAGGAGGAGGAGGAGGAGGAGGAGGAGGAGGAGGAGGAGGAGGAGGAGGAATACAAAGGAATACAAAGGAAAGCCAAACAGCAACAGACCTGTTGGTCCTTTCGAGGCTGTTTGGTAACTACTTCTAACTGGCTACAGATAAGAGAGACAGGACAGTACAGGAGAAGGCTCCTCCCCACCCACCACTCCCTCCAGCTTTCGCTGGCATGGAAAATAGCTTGGAAAAGTACCATGCAGTATGGAAAAACTGACATGGAATTTTCACAGGAAAGGATGAAAGGAGATTCTATTATTCACCCTACGGTGAACTCTACATATCTATCTATAAGAAAGTTAATATAGTATCATGTTTAATTATTCAGACAAGAAGAGAGCTTGTTGGGGTTATTCTTTAAATATTTATCAATTTTGTTTTTGAATGATGCAATGGAAGTACTGTTTACTATTTCTGAAGGAAGCTTATTCCAAATGTTAACTATTCTATTAAAGAAAAGTGCTTTGCCTCGTGGGTTTTAAAGCGTTTTGGTGTAATTTTAAATCCATTATTCCTTGTTATGGTGGAATGATCAATAGTAAAATATTTATTGACATCAAGGTTGTTGTATCCCTGAAAAATTTTGAAAACTTCGATTAGGTCTCCTCTTATCCTGCGCTTTGTTAAGCTGAATAAATTTAATGCTTCCAGTCGTTCCTCATACGGCTTGTTTCTCAATCTCGGAATCATCTTGGTCACTCTACGCTGGATCCTTTCCAGTTTTTCAATGTCTTTTCTGTAATATGGTGACCAGAACTGCACACAGTATTCAAGCTGAGGACGCACCAATGAGTTATATAAAGTAAGGATAACTTTTTCTGATTTAAATTCAAAGGTTCTTCCAATGAACCCAACTAATTTATTTGCATTCTTTACTGCTTCTGTGCAGTGTTTGCTCGGCTTGAGATCTTTAGACACCACAACACCAAGATCTTTTTCATTCTCAGCACTTTCCAGAGGTACATTACTCATTACGTATTTTGCTTGTACATTGTTACTTCCAATGTGTAAGACTTTACACTTTTCTATATTGAATTTCATTTGCCATTTTTCTGCCCAGCGTGTCAGTTTATTTAAGTCACACTGTAGTTCTTGCCATTGTGACGTTGATGTAACTTTGCTCATTATTTTGGTGTCGTCCGCGAATTTGCTTATTTTACAAGTGATTCCTTCATCAATATCATTAATATAAACAATGAAAAGAACTGGTCCTAATACAGAGCCTTGAGGAACACCACTTTTCACATTGTGCCACTCTGATTCTTTTCCATTTATAACAACTCGTTGCTTTCTGTCAGAGAGCCAGTCTTCCAGCCATTTCAGGGTATTTCCAGCTATGCCGTGAGCTTTTACTTTGCTGATTAGCCTCTTGTGAGGGACAGTGTCGAAAGCTTTCTGGAAATCAAGATAAATAACATCCACTGCTTTTGTCTCGTCATACGAGTTAAAAACTTCATAAAAGAAGTCTAGTAGGTTTGTTAAGCAGGATCTCTTGTTTCTGAAACCATGTTGTGAATCCTTCATGATCTTATTTTCTTCTAAAAATTTGACAATCTTATCTCTGATTATCGTTTCCATCAGCTTGCACACTACTGAAGTAAGGCTGATTGGTCTGTAATTAGCTGGGAGTGATTTATTTCCTTTCTTGAAAATGGGCGTGACATTTGCTAGCTTCCACTCCTGGGGACTTTCCTGCTTGTAAAGTTTTATTGAATATAATCGTGAGTGGTTTCACGAGCTCATTTTTCGCTTCTTTGAGAAGCCTGGGTGATATCTTGTCTGGTCCAGGCGTTTTGTTTACGTTCATGCTGTTCATGACTGTGAGGATTTCATTTTCTGTAACTATGAAGTCAGGCAGTGTTTTGCCTTGTGCCTGAGGCTCTGGCATGGGCAGACTATTTTGGACATCTTCAGTCGTGAAGACTGTTGAGAAGAATCTATTTAGGACGTTTGCCATTTCAGCTTCGTTATCTATTTGGTTTCCGTTTTCTGTTATGAGTGGACCAATTGTTGAGGCTAAGACTCTTTTGGATTTTACATAACTGTGAAATTCCTTTGGGTTGGTTTTACAGGAGTTTGCGATCTGAGCTTCTACAGATTTTTTGCTGCTTTTTATCAACTTTTTTGCTTTTCTACGCAATCTGTCATGCTCTAATTTATCATTATTATGCTGTGTTAATTTGTATTTGTTGTATGCTTCTTTCTTTGCTAGAAGACAGCTTTTAATTTCATTATTCCACCATTTCGGTTTGGTGTTTAGTATTTTCCTTCTGTTTCTTAGTGGTATACACATCTTAGCTGTATCATTTATCTTTTCAGCAAACACCTCCCATGTCTTATCTACATCTGGTGTTTCCAGCAGTATATTCCAGTCAATGGATGCAAGCTGCATACGGAGTCTTGTGTAGTTTGCACGCCGATAGTCTGGCACTTTTTCTTTACTTTCATTCACTTTTCCTTTGTCAAAATTTATGGTGAATTTTAAGGTGCGATGATCGCTGGAACTGAATTCTGGTCCAATTTCCACATTTTCAATAGTATTCTCATCATTTGTTAGAACGATATCAAGGATATTGTTTCCTCTTGTCGGATGCTTGATGTGTTGGTGGAGGGAGCTTTCAAGCATGCTATTATACAGCTGCTGGCCAGCGTGAGCTGTCAGTGGTTCGCCCCACCTTGTGACTGGAAGGTTAAAATCTCCCATAATTATGCAATTGTTTACGCAGCAAATGTCCGCGATTTGTTCATACAATTGTTCGTCTGTGGCGGGTGACTGGGCTGGAGGACGATAGACGAGACCTAATGATATTCTTCGGGATTTATTTTCTATATGAATGAAATTGACATCTATGTTTGCAATGGTTGAAGTTGGCATCACACGAGCACGAAGATTACTTTTAACGTAAAACATTACACCGCCCCCTGTACGGTGAGATCTTTCGCTACTAAAAATGTTATAGCCATCAAGTGAGTATTCTGCGAGGTAATCTCTGTGTGTTGTATTAATCCAAGTTTCTGTGATGCCGATGATGTCATAGTTTTCTTGATGTATAAGAGCTTGGAGCTCATTAAATTTATTTCGTAAACTACGGGCATTGAAATAGCAAGCTCTGATCTTGCCTGAATCTGAAGATGAACTTACGACGCTGAAGTTCCTTCTGCCACCTGCACGTTTTTGATCTGTGGAGACAAACTTTATCATGAATTAATCTCCCCATCCTGGCTGCTCCCACTGCATTTAGGTGGAGACCGTCTCTGTGAAATAATTTGTGTTCATTATAGAAGTCATTCCACATGTTAAGAAACTCGACGTTTTCCTGTTGGCAAAGAGTCTTCAATCTGTTATTAGTACTGAAAGCAAGGTTATAGAAACGTGCGTCCGCGTTGATCCTCGGGAGAATACCTGAAATTACAATATTTCTTGATTTAGTCTTGTATTTCTTGATCATCTCCTTGTACTTCGAGGAGGAGGAGGAGGAGGAGGAGGAGGAGGAGGAGTGGTGAAAAAGGAAGATACGTTTTCAAAGGGAAAGAATTTGATGATGTGGCGAGTTGGAGTGAGAGAAGGAAGGAAGGAAGGAAGGAAGAGAAAAGAAGGGTGTAAGGAATGAAGAGAAGAAAGAAACGAAATAATGAAAAGAATGAATGAATGAAACGAAATAAAGAAAGAATGAATGAATGAATGAATGAAAAAGTGAATGAATAAAAGAAAGAGATGAGAAACAAAGGAAACGCTGAATGGAGAGAGAGAGAGAGAGAGAGAGAGAGAGAGAGAGAGAGAGAGAGAGAGAGAGAGAGAGAGAGAGACTTAGTATAATATATCTTTAAGTAACTTATATGAAACAAACAAACAAACAAAAAAGTCTTGCTAG
>NC_059278.1:5202143-5204643 GCF_017591435.1 Portunus trituberculatus | reverse complement strand
AGATAAAATAAATTGCAACAAATCTATAAAAAAAAGAAAAAAAAATGAAAATAAAATAAATAGAAATAGAAATCATAAAATAGAAAATAACTTACAAATTCCTAAAGAAGCAAAGACAAGCCAATTAAAAACAAACGAAAGAAAATGAAAAAAATCGATATAAATGAATAAATAGATCAATAATAAATAGATGAATAATAAATGAATAATAAATGGATCAATATTAAGTAAGTGAATAATAAATAGATGAATAATAAATGCAATGTTGAATAAATGCAATCAAAACACCCTTAAGAAATAAAAAAAAAAAAAAAATAAACCACCTGGAAACATCCCTAAAATACAGATGAGAGAGAGAGAGAGAGAGAGAGAGAGAGAGAGAGAGAGAGAGAGAGAGATTACGAACCATCTCACAAAAGACTCATACAAGCACAGATTTCATACTCACACAGTCCCATCGTTTCAAATATTTACAATGCAATCAGTTACACACACACACACACACACACACACACACACACACACACACACACACACACACACACACACACACACACCAGGGCTGGACAGGCGAAACATTCCTTCCTGATGACATTATCACCTCCCATCTCCGCCTTCTCCCTCCCGCTCCAAATGACCTTTTAAAGACTCTAAAGGAAAGGTCATTGCTACCCTTACCCCCCCTCCATCCCCACCTCAATCCTTTTCCTCCTTATTCTTTCGCTCGTATCCAGAAACGCCTTCCCCTCTCACTACGACAATTGTTCAGCTAGCCGGGTTGTCAAGACAGTAGCACGAGCAGAATTGAAGATTTCGATGATGAAAAGTCTAAATGAATGCGTCACAAGTTATCTCTAGTTAGTCATCTAGTGTGCCATTTTATCTATATTCGCCCCCATGACTAATTACCGTTTCTTTTTTTTGTCTATATATTATGATATGAAGCTTATCTTTAGAAAAGGTTAAAATAATAGAGGAAGTAGCTGAGATGTACAGTTACGGAGACAGGTACAGGATATAATGAAGCTTAACATTTACATAATCACTGTCTTCAGAGTAAGACAGAAATATACATTCAGAGTCACTACAAACACCAAGCACTTTGAAGTAGTACACAGTTAGTCGGAATGAAGGACACATACGCTACATCATACAGTGTAGCATGCCCATCATCACCTTCACTGCGATAAATCATTTAACACCACCAGAAGTAATGCGTGAGAACTAAGCTTTGGCAAGGCAATAGGCGATTAAAAAGAAGATATTTTGCATTTTCTACATGATTTAAATATTAGAGGTGGATATAGAACAAGTGAAGACGTATGACAATGATAGGTAGGTAAGTAATTAGGGAAAGATATACCAAAAAGCAGCCAAATAGGACATCAATAGATTCAATACATTAAAATGAACATATGGATACAGTTCATTACCAAACAAATAGTACAAAAATGGAATTACTGTTTAAGGATACACACTACGTGAATTTACATTTGTCCCTGACTTTTGGTTAATTCTATTTTTATCTTTAAGGGAACTGGCATTCAAGTACGCTTTTATTTAATCTTTTGTTGCCTCTTGCAATAAAAAAAAAAAAAACACCAGATAGACTTTAATGAATACGTACATTACACTATGCTCCTCAAATACTTATGTGCCAAAACCTCACTGGCTGGAGTACTGATTCCCGTGCTGCTGCCTGACCAAAGGAGGTGAACTGGCTACTCAGATCCAGACACCAAGGCGACAGAACACCAAGACCTCACCACTCGAGCTCACACTTGTCCTCTCTTACTTATCGTGACGCCGCCAAGACAAATACTGATGCTGCTTGAAGATGGAAAGAAAAAAAATATAGAGGCAGATGACAAAGAGATAAGGAAGATGAGAGGTGAGAAGGAGGAGAGGGAAAGAGATAAAAAAAAACAAGAAGGATTGTGAGGGTAAGAATGGTAATGACGGAAAATTTATAGATATAGGGAGAAGAGGAGATGAAAAAGATAAAGGAGGAAGAGAGAAATAAATAACTAAGAGAAGGAGGAGGATTGGGGAAAGTGTGTAAGCTAATAATACTAATGCTAGTTAAAAAAAAATAAAGGAAAGGAGAATTTATAAACACAGGTACAAGAGGAGATAGAAAGATAAAGGCCGAGAAGGAGAGGATAAAGGCCTGCATCCTGAAACGCATTGATCTTTCACCATCACTGTTTTCCAAAGGCTGTAGTTGAAGATACTCGTGTTTTTGAGAATATTTTCACGCTTTTGGTGATAGATTGGCAAGATTTCTAGTTTAGTAAAAGGAGAAACGGAAAGGAAAGTTGTAAGCGGTACTAATAGTTTTGGTGAATATCTATGCTTTTAATTGGGTTCCGTCGCCCGTAGCTTGATGTAAAGAAAAGCACGACCGCCTTGGTCCTCCACACGCTGGCTGATGCAAGCACACGAATTCTCAAGAGCTGAACACACTCATCAACAGAGGGAGAAGGGGGCCGTCACGCGA
>NC_059278.1:5187143-5194643 GCF_017591435.1 Portunus trituberculatus | reverse complement strand
CGAGAATACTGTTTTGCCTCTCTCTCTCTCTCTCTCTCTCTCTCTCTCACTGCTATTATTTATTTTCCAGGAGAACCAACATAAAGGAACACAGAGGAAGGACAAACACCAGCATCTCTAATTCTTTCAGTGGATGAACAACACAAAGGAACACAAGAGGACGAACAAACAGCATCTCTCTAATTCTTTTACTGGATGAACGACACAAAGCAACACAGGGGAAGGACAAGCAGCAGCATCTCTCTTGTCCCTTCGTGGCGCTAGTGAGGAAGATAATAAGAAGAAACACGGACTGGCCAAAACGTAGCAACAGAAGGAGGAGGAGGAGGAGGAGGAGGAGGGCTGTTGTTTCCTCACACCCAAGCTTAACCTTCATCCTAACCACACACACACACACACACACCATTACTACTACTACTACTGCAAAAGCTACACCTCCAACACCTCCACCAATACAACATCTATAGCAACAACAACAACAACAATTACTACCACTACTCCTACTACTACTACTACTACTACGCATCACGGCACTCGCAGCTCAACCATCTTAATGACCATCAACTGCTTCTTTGAGGAGTCAACCACCGAAAACGATCTCTCTCTCTCTCTCTCTCTCTCTCTCTCTCTCTCTAAATATATCTCAGGGATTGATAAAAATATTTTGGTTGTGCAAATTATAATATGGACGAATGTATAAATAGAAAAACTGGCAGAGAGAGAGAGAGAGAGAGAGAGAGAGAGAGAGAGAGAGAGAGAGAGAGAGAGAGAGAGAGAGAGAGAGAATAAGTTAAAGGGCACGGTTGTAATTGAAAAATACAATAAGCTTACCTTTATCATTATTATTATTTTTATGATTATCATTATACTACTATTATTACTATTATTATCATTATTATTTTGTAGTAGTAGTAGTAGTAGTAGTAGTAGTAGTAGTAGTAGTAGTAGCAGTAGTAATAATAGCAGCATTTTATAGTACCAGCTTAGTAACAACACACCATCCTAATTATTGCACAAGGCACCACTGTCACATGAATCAAGGCCACCGAAGTCCCCGCCAGCATCTAGTCACCTTAATGAGTGTCACCTGTCTCCGCCTCACCTTTACAACACCGTCTCTCTCTCTCTCTCTCTCTCTCTCTCTCTCTGCACACCTGGCACAAGCACCTTCACCCTTTCATTAATGTCACCTGTTAAACTTGTCCTGAAAGTCTAACACATGCAGGTACTTCTTCTTCACCCTAACACTGTCCCACCACACTGATGTCACCCTTATTCAAGTAACCATTCTAAACACACACTAATCTCCTGTCTCTATAAATTATAAACACATTTTTCTTGTACACCTCAACACACCCTCACCTCTTTCCTGATCACTCTATCTCTATTGCATCACTTTATTTGTCTATTACATGCACGTTTTCCTCACACACTCCTTCCTTAAACACCCTTACGCAATATTTTCTTCCTGTATTATTCTCACACCTTCCCTAATCACCTTGAAATATCATCTTCCTATATTACAAACACACTCTCTTTAACCCCTTCAGTAACGGGACGCATTTTTTACCTTGAGTTTTGGATGTAATTTGATGATTTTATTGGCATCAGGAAGGGTCTAAGGAGGTAAGTAAGTAAGAAGAGTAAATATTAAAACGCCTCATGGTACTGAAGGAATTAAACAAGCGTTCTTTCTAATCACAAACACGCTTATATATCTTTCCACATTACACAAACGCCTTCCTTGACTACAGTGATTTATTATATTTCTTATATTTCAGATACAGATTCTTTTCTAATAACCTTCCGTTTTCTTTCTGCATCACACGAACACACACACGCACCGTCAATACACCTTTAAACATTCCTGTCTCCCTTAATCATATAACATGTACCTTCCTTAACCCCTTCAACACCATGACACGTTTCCATATTCATTCTGGTGACTACTTGGTGATTTTATACAGCTTCAGAAACTCATGTGGAGGGTTGAAATGGTGAAGACTGTGGCTATTAATCTTCTGACTTCCATAGACCCTTCCTATGTCAAAACTCATGGTAAAAATGTGTCCCAGTACTGAAGGGGTTAAACATTCTTAAATATTCTTTAGTTTCTTTTTCTTTCTCTCTCACACACACACACACACACACACACACACACACACACACACCTGCCGTAAACATCCTGCCACACCTTGACCTCCTAAAATACATTATACATTAGGCCTACCTATCTCTAAATATTTCAATCCATTTACTGTTTTCACCATACCTTTTAATGGCAATGTACTCGTAACAGATTTTCTCCTTTTCTATTTATTTTGGGGGTCCTTTTTACGCATGAATTAAAGAAGGAATAAGGAAAGAAATTATTAAAACCATGAACAAAATAATGAAAGTCACCCTAACCTTACTAACACTATCCTTGACCTAACTTCCACCCACTCTTCCTAACACATCCTGGTCTCCCAACACCCTGCCACACCCTGCACACACTCTTCCTAACAGTCTGGCCTCTCACCACCCTACCACACTCTGCACACACTCTAGCATCCCAACACCCTGCCACACCCTGCACACACTCTTCCTAACACATCCTGGTCTCTCAACACTGCCACACCCTTCCTAACAGCCTGGTCTTCTAACACCCTACCACACCCTGCCCACACTCTTCCTAACACATCCTGGCCTTCCAACACCCTGCATACACTCTTCCTAACAGCCTGGCCTCCCAACACCCTGCCACACCCTGCACACACTCTTCCTAACAGCCTGGTCTCCCAACAACCTACCACACCCTGCACACAATCTGGTCTCCCAACACCCTGCCACACCCTGCACACACTTTTTCTAATACACTCTGACCTCCCAACATCCTGCACACACTCTTCCTAACACACCCTGCCGCACCCTGCATACACTCTTCCTAACACACCCTGGTCTTCCAACACCCTGCATACACTTTACAGCCTGGTCTTCCAACACCCTACCACACTCTGCACACACTCTTCCTAACACACACTGGCCTACCAACACCCTGTTACACCCTAAAAACACAGGTAAAAAATAGGCACACTCACGCTTAATCACCCTGACACACTAATGAACACTCTGCCACACCCTTCACACTGACATACTAATAAATATTCTGGATCACCACTCACCATGACACACTGAACACCTTGTCTCACCCTTCACCCTGACGCACCCCCTCACCATTCCCTCTTAGCCACGCACACACATCTCATCTTACAAGGCAATTAGATCGTATTATCGGGAACAGTTTACCACTAATAATAATGACAATAATACCAGACAAAGTAAATAAGAAAGGCTGCATGATGTTAGGCCTACACGTGCCAGTCCTAATACAAATACACACAGGCACACTCACTCTTAACCCCTTCAATACTGGGACACATTTTTTACTTGAGATTTGTGTACCATTAGACCATTTTATTGACATTAGGATGGGTCTATGGAGGTCAGGAGATTAATGGCAGCAGTCTTCACTACTTTAATCCCACCACATAAGTTTCTGAAGCTGTAAAAAATCATGGTACTGAAGGGGTTAATAACCCTGACACACTGATGAACACCCTGCCTCACTCTTCACCCTGACACACTGATAAACACCCTGCCTCACTCTTCACTCTAACATACTGATAAACACCTTCCCTCACTCTTCACCCTGACACACTGATGAAAACACCCTCCCTCACCCGTCACACTTAGCCACGCAGAAACTAATCAGTTTATCTTACAAGGCAACCAGATAGTTTTATAGAGAACAGTTTGCCAATAACAACACAGACGCAAAAATGTGGGAAGCTGCAAGACGTTATTAAGCTTACACGTGGCAGTTCTTATTTTGATGTAATGACGTGGATCTATATGAAAAAAAAAATAGCTGTAGATATTTGAAAAAGAAAAGAATATTGTCTGACTTACATTCCATTTATCATTATTCATAGATATTACGACATGCAAATAGATCAACTTGATTTTATTCATTAGTGTCATAGATTGAAACATATGCACGATCTACATTCGTAACTAGTTGTAAAATATCAAATGCACACTTAGATAGTAACACTGCTGCCATGGGTGAAAAGTAATTCCAGGTTCCAGGGTGTTGAACTCATGCACGCGCGCACACACACACACACACACACACACACACACACACACACACACACACACACACAAAAAAAAAAGAATAAAACAAAAGTAAATAGATAAAATAAAAAAAAATTAAAAGGCTGTAAATAGATGAACACTATTAATACAACTAGTTACAGGAAAAAAAAACTAAGTGCTTTCAGAACACAATCAGTCTAACACTCCTGCCACGCATAAAAAGCAATTCCAGACCACTAAAGCAATTCCAGACTACTACAGCAATTCCAGACCACTACAGCAATTCCAGACTACTACAGCAATTCCAGACTACTACAGCAATTCCAGACTACTAAAGCAATTCCAGACTACTACAGCAATTCCAGACTACTAAAGCAATTCCAGACTACTAAAGCAATTCCAGACTACTGAAGCAATTCCAGACCACTAAAGCAATTCCAGACCACTAAAGCAATTCCAGACCACTACAGCAATTTCAGACCACTACAGCAATTCCAGACTACTACAGCAATTCCAGACCACTAAAGCAATTCCAGACTACTACAGCAATTCCAGACTACTACAGCAATTCCAGACCACTACAGCAATTCCAGACTACTACAGCAATTCCAGACTACTACAGCAATTCCAGACTACTAAAGCAATTCCAGACTACTAAAGCAATTCCAGACTACTACAGCAATTCCAGACTACTACAGCAATTCCAGACCACTACAGCAATTCCAGACTACTACAGCAATTCCAGACTACTACAGCAATTCCAGACTACTAAAGCAATTCCAGACTACTAAAGCAATTCCAGACTACTAAAGCAATTCCAGACCACTAAAGCAATTCCAGACTACTACAGCAATTCCAGACCACTAAAGCAATTCCAGACTACTAAAGCAATTCCAGACCACTAAAGCAATTCCAGACTACTACAGCAATTCCAGACTACTAAAGCAATTCCAGACCACTACAGCAATTCCAGACTACTAGACTAGCAATTCCAGACTACTACAGCAATTCCAGACCACTACAGCAATTCCAGACTACTACAGCAATTCCAGACTACTACAGCAATTCCAGACTACTACAGCAATTCCAGACTACTACAGCAATTCCAGACTACTACCAGCAATTCCAGACTACTACAGCAATTCCAGACTACTACTTCCAGACAGCAATTCCAGACTACTACAGCAATTCCAGACTACTACAGCAATTCCAGACTACTACAGCAATTCCAGACTACTACAGCAATTCCAGACTACTACAGCAATTCCAGACTACTACAGCAATTCCAGACTACTACAGCAATTCCAGACTACTAAAGCAATTCCAGACTACTACAGCAATTCCAGACTACTAAAGCAGACTACTAAAGCAATTCCAGACTACTAAAGCAATTCCAGACAATTCCAGACTACTACAGCAATTCCAGACTACTACAGCAATTCCAGACTACTACAGCAATTCCAGACTACTACAGCAATTCCAGACTACTACAGCAATTCCAGACTACTAAAGCAATTCCAGACTACTACAGCAATTCCAGACTACTACCAGACTACTACAGCAATTCCAGACTACTACAGCAATTCCAGACTACTAAAGCAATTCCAGACTACTACAGCAATTCCAGACTACTAAAGCAATTCCAGACTACTACAGCAATTCCAGACTACTACAGACTACTATTCCAGACTACTAGACTAGCAATTCCAGACTACTACAATTCCAGACTACTACAGCAATTCCAGACTACTAAAGCAATTCCAGACTACTACAGCAATTCCAGACTACTAAAGCAATTCCAGACTACTACAGCAATTCCAGACTACTAAAGCAATTCCAGACTACTAGACTAGCAATTCCAGACTACTACAGCAATTCCAGACTACTACAGCAATTCCAGACACTAGACTAGCAATTCCAGACCACTACAGCAATTCCAGACTACTACAGCAATTCCAGACTACTACAGCAATTCCAGACTACAGCAATTCCAGACCACTAAAGCAATTCCAGACTACTACAAGCAATTCCAGACTACTACAGCAATTCCAGACTACTAGACTACTAGCAATTCCAGACTACTAAAGCAATTCCAGACTACTACAGCAATTCCAGACTACTAAAGCAATTCCAGACTACTAGACTACTAAAGCAATTCCAGACAACAGCAATTCCAGACCAATTCCAGACTACTAGCAATTCCAGACTACTAAAGCAATTCCAGACTACTACAGCAATTCCAGACTACTACAGCAATTCCAGACTACTACAGCAATTCCAGACTACTACAGCAATTCCAGACTACTACAGCAATTCCAGACTACTACAGCAATTCCAGACTACTAAAGCAATTCCAGACTACTACAGCAATTCCAGACTACTACAGCAATTCCAGACTACTACAGCAATTCCAGACTACTACAGCAATTCCAGACTACTTCCAGACAGCAATTCCAGACTACTACAGCAATTCCAGACTACTACAGCAATTCCAGACTACTACAGCAATTCCAGACTACTAAAGCAATTCCAGACTACTACAGCAATTCCAGACTACTACAGCAATTCCAGACTACTACAGCAATTCCAGACTACTAAAGCAATTCCAGACTACTACAGCAATTCCAGACTACTACAGCAATTCCAGACTACTACAGCAATTCCAGACTACTACAGCAATTCCAGACTACTCAGCAATTCCAGACTACTACAGCAATTCCAGACTACTAAAGCAATTCCAGACTACTACAGCAATTCCAGACTACTACAGCAATTCCAGACTACTAGACAGCAATTCCAGACTACTACAGCAATTCCAGACCACTACAGCAATTCCAGACTACTACAGCAATTCCAGACTACTACAGCAATTCCACTACTACAGCAATTCCAGACCACTAAAGCAATTCCAGACTACAGCAATTCCAGACTACTACAGCAATTCCAGACTACTAAAGCAATTCCAGACTACTACAGCAATTCCAGACTACTACAGCAATTCCAGACTACTAAAGCAATTCCAGACTACTTCCAGACTACTGAAGCAATTCCAGACTACTACAGCAATTCCAGACCACAATTCCAGACTACTACAGCAATTCCAGACTACTAAAGCAATTCCAGACCTACTAGACTAGCAATTCCAGACTACTACAGCAATTCCAGACTACTAAAGCAATTCCAGACTACTACAGCAATTCCAGACTACTACAGCAATTCCAGACTACTACAGCAATTCCAGACTACTACAGCAATTCCAGACCACTACTTCCAGACTAGCAATTCCAGACTACTACACTAAAGCAATTCCAGACTACTACAGCAATTCCAGACTACTACTTCCAGACTACTACAGCAATT
>NC_059278.1:5172143-5174643 GCF_017591435.1 Portunus trituberculatus | reverse complement strand
GAGAGAGAGAGAGAGTTGCAGTAATAAAAAGTTCCAATATTCAAAACTTGTATTTTATGAGTCAGTAAAGAAAAATAGTCAAGCTGGAAGTGAAAATACAAACAGACTATTAAGTAAAATTACAACAACAACAACAACACACAACAACAACAACAACAACAACACTTATATTCTCTTCCCCCTCCTCTTCTCTCCTTCTCTCTCATATTCTTCATAATCTTCCTTTCTTCTCTTATTTTTTCTTCCCTCTCCTCCTTATCTCATTTCTACGTTTTTTTCTCTTCTTCTTTATCCTCCTTCCTCTCTTATACATCTTCTCTTTTTTTTCTCTCCACTCCTCTCCGTCTTCTACTTCTCCTCTTCTCTCCCTTCCAAATGCCCATCTTCTACTCCTCTCTCTCTCTCTCTCTCTCTCTCTCTCTCTCTCTCTCTCTCTCTCTCTCACATCCATTCATTTCCTTCCTCACATCTCTATTCTTTTCTCTCCTTTTCTAACTTCCCTTTGCTCTTCCTCCTCCTCCTCTTCTTCTTCTCTCTTTTTACAACACCACAATTATCACAAACGACTTCACAAGGTCTAAGTTTCCATTCCTCTACTCTTTGTCCTTCGTTTGTGTTCCTTCATGCTCGTGTTTTGTTCCTCCCCTGTGTTTCCTTATGTCTCCGCTGCACTTGACCCAGCCCCCTCTCTCTCCCCCCCGTCCTCGTCCACAGGTACTAATTAATTACGGACCAGGTGTGACGGTACTGTAATGAGGTCACATATGGCGCACACACACGCACGCACACGCGCGCGCACACACACACACACACACACACACACACACACACACACACACACACACATTCCTACGACCAAATCTACGAGACAAAAAAAAATTCACCTTAACGGGGAAGAGAGAGAGAGAGATAGAGAGAGAGAGAGAGAGAGAGAGAGAGAGAGAGAGAGAGAGAGAGAGAGAGAGAGAGAGAGAATGTCCACCCACTACCAAGCCATTTTTTCTCTCTCACTGTGTCTCTCTCTCTCTCTCTCTCTCTCTCTCTCTCCATATTGTTCCTCCATCACCATCTCCTCCTCCTCCTCCTCCTCCTCCTCTTCTTCTTCCTCTTCTTCTCTTTATTCCTCCCACTCCTTTTCATCATCATTATTTTTGGTCACTGCATCATCTTACTCGAGGGGGAAGAAGAAGAAGAAGAAGAAGAAGAAGAAGAAGAAGAAGAAGAAGAAGAAGAAGAAGAAGAAGAAGAAGAAGAAGAAGAGGAAGACAAAGAAGAAATACATTATAGGAGAAGCCAAGGAAGAAGTGAATGGAGGAATAAAGTGAAGGGAAAGAAGACAGTAAGTAGAGGAGGAGGAGGAGGAGGAGGAGGAGGAGGAGGAGGAGGAGGAGGGAAGGGAGTAGCAGTATACCTGTCTAACTCACCTTGGGGAAGAAGTGTGGGGAGGAGGAGGAAGAGGAGGAGGAGGAGGAGGAGGAGGAGGAGGAGGAAGGGAAGAGGAGTGCCTTGTGCCATTAGTAACTGGTTAGTTTAGCTTTGGGGGAATGTTTGGTGGGGGAATACCTGAGTTTGGGGGGGGGAGAAGAGTACTGGCCGTAGAGGAAGAGGAGGAAGAGGAGGAGGAAGAAGAGGAGAAGAACGAGGAAATAAGTGAAAGACAAGGCTTCGAAAAAAAAAATTAAAACAAATTTGAAAGAAAATATTGTAGTGAAAGACAAGAGGAAATAAAAAATAATAGATGAACAAGAGGAAAAATATATGGAAGGAACAAAATATAGGAAAAAAAAGCAAGCGAGGTGAATAACTGGAAGAGGAAAAAGACAACTAGGAGAAAATTCAGAAGAGGAAGAACAAGAATAATGAAAAAACAAAAGCAAATATTCAACACACACACACACACACACACACACACACACACACACACACACACACACACACACCTTTTATATTCTCTTCCACACCAACAATTAAAATAGAATATTGATAAATTCTAATGGTAAAACAACAATGATAAATTAAGCAAACAAATAAATACATACTGGCGTGATATCATTTCTTAGAATGTACAGATATAAGACGAGAGAGAGAGAGAGAGAGAGAGAGAGAGAGAGAGAGAGAGAGAGAGAGAGAGAGAGAGAGAGAGAGAGAGAGAGAGAGAGAAAAGTTGAATAATCTGATGAACAATAACAATAATAACAAGGTGAAGAACAACAGCGTGACAAGGAATAAAAAGATTAAAAAGAAGAAGAAGAAGAAGAAGACGAAAAGAAGAAAGGAGAAAAAGACGAAAAAAGAAAAAAGGTGCAGAAAAGAAGATGAAAGAGAAGAAGAAGAAGAAGAAGAAGACGAAAAAAGAAAAAGAAAATAAGGATAAAAATAAGTTACCTAAATAATAAAAACAATAACAATATCACAAAAAAAAAAAAAAAAAAATGAAAGGACCAGAAAATCAAAACCATCCTCACAACAACAACAACAACAACAACAACAACAACAACAA
>NC_059278.1:5147143-5167143 GCF_017591435.1 Portunus trituberculatus | reverse complement strand
TTAAAATAGTAAAGACTCTGGCCATTATATCTTTTGACGTCCATAGACCCTTCCTAATGCAAATAACATCGTCTTATCATACCCCAAACAAATCATGGTAAAATTGTATCTCAGTACTGAAAGGGTTAATTACCAAGTTTCCAAGCCAGACTGTCTTTTCAATATCAAATCACTAAAACATCACAAATATTTCTGCCTTGTTATCGCGTCGCAAGTTGGAAATATAACCTTTCTTTTGACATAATGGCGCTTTTAATGGGGTAGTCTTAATCATTACTATTATTTCTATACCTTGGCCAGTAGAGAAGGGAAAAAAAAAATCATTGGTATTAGTGATCAGGTTACAATGAGAGAAACACGAGTCTATCTTTGTAATCCTTCCCGTGAGTCTGCCAGTGAGGTAAGCCAGGCAGGTGAGGTGAGGTGAGCTGTGCATCATCTGACAGTGTAGACTGGCACAGACTGGCTGGTTGGGTCTCCCGTACACTCACACACACACACACACATACACACCCACACACACTCAGGTTTGTGTAGGATTTCACTGCCCCCAGCCTAGGTTCAAGAGTGTATGCGTCTCCCCCAGGTGGCACAGTGCCTGGGGGAGCCGTGGGGCACTGAGGGCCGAGCAACAGGGGATAAAATGGCTCAAAATCACCACAAAATAGCAGTGTTCACAACGCCCTAAGCTGATAACTTTAACCTCTTCACCCTGCCTCCAATACGCCCCAGCACACGCCCCACGTCCCTACAGTAGCCTATGAGAACGTTAAGACACTCACGCACACTGTTGTTAATGGCCTGTGATGTTATTGTATCACATGTCTACCGCTGCACACAACGCACAATACACCCACTCTCCAGGAAGGCTGCCGCCAGACTGACTGACAACAGCGGGAGAAGCAAAATAAAAGTCTCCCCGCGCCGATGTTACCCTGCTGCTCATTGGATACTTGGCGCCTCAATAGCCAATGGTAATTCAGTTTCTCTTTCTTTGGGTCGTATGAAACATCCTGTGATTGGCTGCATGTCGTGTCTTTTACTATTTTGTCTATATAACAAAGATTTTCATTTTTCATCTTCATAATAGTAAAAAATATTACAAAAAATTATTCTACATGAAATCTAGCATTGCATTATCCCTAGAGGTCCGTAAGTAGCAATTGAATAATATTCTTTCTTTACCACAAACTGTTTTATTGTAAATAAACGCGATTTTTCATTCTAAAAGTAATAGGAAAACATCAAATAAAAACAACATGGCATATGGCATGAGCTTATAACCCTCTGCAACACTCCTAGAGGTTGAATATAACGAAATTCCACGTTTTTCCGGTAAATGGTGCACCTGATGAAGTCTGTTTACACTTCAGGCGGCGGCGGTCACAAGAAGAGGAAGAAAGAACACACCTGCGCCTCCCTCTCCTCACTTCACCTGGCTTCAACATCGTCTCACCAGCACCTCAGCATCCTACAGACACCTCCTCCTGACCTGCATCACCATCAAGCACTCCTAAAGTAGCGTCCTTGCAACACAAACCAGTAAACTGCAACACTAATTTTCAAGGTCAGTGCTATTTCTCAACTTGCTGTTATGTATTAATGTGTCTCACCTTTGTATGTAATGTTGCGGGCAGGAAGTACTCAAGGTGTCAGTAATTCCTCAAAATATCACCCAACCGCCCCTCAGTAAAGTATGACTGGTGACCTGGTGCCGGGTGTCATCAGAGCCCCAGGGAAGGGAGGAGGTGAGTCACGTACAGTCACGCCATCATGCACGAAAAAAGTCGTGTAAATATTAAGAAAAATTCCGTAACTAACAACCTATCCAGTGCCTATGTATCGATGGGTAAAGCTTTCTAATCATCCCCTTCTCTCTGTCTAGTATAGGTTAACCTCTTCAGTAACAGGATGCATTTTTACCGTGAGTTTTGGGTACAATTAGTCAATTTTATTTACATTAGGAAGGCTTTATGGGGTTCAGAAGATTAATGCCCAGTCTTCACCATTTTAATCCCCACATAAGTTTCTGAAGCTATGTAAAATTACTAAAAAATAACCAGAATGAATATGAAAATGCATCTTGGTGCTGAACAGGTTAAGTAAAAAAAATAAATAAATAAAATAAAATAATATATATATATATATATATATATATATATATATATATATATATATATATATATATATATATATATATATATATATATATATATATATATATATATATATATATATATATATTGTCAAGTATAATTCCCATAAACTTTTTCAACATCCACATCGCTCTAATTTCTCATTCCCCATCCAAATCTCTAATTCCTCACATGCCCCGATCTTGTTTAGGGGGTTAGGAATGGGAGGGAATACAGGTTTGTTATAAATAATTACCCAGTTTTCTAAGTTATGGATGTATACTGTATAAGGCTCCCATCTTTTGGTGTGGTCATGTGAACGCTGGCATGACTGTCTCTCTAATGTAATCTGTTAGAGCATGATGTAATACTGTAACAATCCAAACTGTATGAAATGCTTCAGTGTGAGTGTGAATCCAAGTTGGGTTACAATTGCTTCATGGAGCGTTTCATACAGTATGGATCGTTACAATACCAGTCAGCTGTGAAGTGATCTGTCCTGTTCATCTGCCATTACTCAACTGAAAATGTAGCTTCTCTTACTTTGACTGCTTCTCGGTCACTGGGATTGATTGATTAATAACTTTATTGTTGTAAAATGTATACAACAAATGAAGAGGTAGGGTCATGTCCATCTTCCAACTAAATATGGAGCAAAAGCATTTACAGATCAGAGACATGAAAGAGAAAAAGGAAACATTGTACTTTGAGTAATAATTCATAATCCAGGTGTTCAGTGAAAGCCATGGGTAGGTGATGCTACAGCTTGTTCAAAATTATGTTCTATATTACTTTACCAATCTTTATCAATTAGCTGGATAGTTTATATGTTGCAAAAAATCAATAGATATATATATATATATAGATACATAAATTTGTGAAGACTGTTGCCAAGATGATAAAAAAGGGATGCCTTGGAACCAGATACGTACTATTTTGCCTCAAACAACATTCTGGGAAGTCCGTTTTTTTGCATATCTAATTGCATTCTTACATGAGCCGTCTTGTATTGATGAGTTCTTTTGGTATGTAGTGTTGGGGTTATAGAACCTACCTGTAGTCCTGAGCAATAGCACAATAAATGAAGTAAATCACTATGTCATGCCACAACAGTCACCCATAAATCAAGTATAAATCTTGAGCTTTCAGTGTTTGGAAGTACTAAGGCAGGTGTTCCGTACCTGGAATGTTCTTTGTCTGTCGTCTCTGAACAGACTCCAGCAGCTTTAGATGTATGATATATCCCACATTCCACAGAGATGAGCAGTACATACTCCAGTAGTGCTGTAGGTGAAGTAAACAAAGAGGAATGAGAAAAATGCATAGCGATTAGGATCGAAGTAAGTTTTGAGCTGTGCCACCTGCTTTCTTAACAGTTTTAGTTATGTGGTGATGAAATTTCAGAGATGAGTCTATAGTTACTTAAAGGTCAGTTGTAGAATTCTGAAATGGGATTGGTGTGTCATTCACATATAATGTAAGGCAGAGACTGTTGAAAGTGATCAATCCACCAACTGTGTACTGAATCTTAATATTAATACACATTTATTGGTGTTCTAGAACAATCCCTCAGTGGGTGCCACTATGAAGAATAATAGTATCTGTTTGACTAATGATTATATCTTGCATAAGACCTTTTGAGAGTTTGTCTTAACTTTGATATACCATCTAATGTCATCAGGAAAATTTTTATGATTTATTTGATGTTATCAGTAAGAAAATTAATGTATAAAAGGAAAAAATGGACCAAGAGCAGAGCCCTGTGGCACCCCACTCTACATTACAAGAGTGACTCGGTTTACGATCCGCTGCAATACATTCATTAGTGCTTAGTGTTGCATTATGGGTTATCTCTTTTGTGGAATTGGTAAGTTTAAGGATAAGAAGAAATTCCATCACTGCTATCATCATCTTCAACTCTTCAGTAGATGGTCTCTTGCAGCCACTGCTTATTACATCTCACTGTTATTGAATCATTATTTTTTTCCTCCTTTATATCTTGAAGCTGTAGCACCTGTAGACATGTTCTAGTTAACTTCAATAATAGTCCTGTGGTGTCATTTCATGGAGGATAAGGGGGTAAATTCATACCTTCTGTAACTAAACAAATGAAATTATGATAGTGATGATGATGCCTGTGACTTGTGCTGTACCAGGAGCCTCACTGCACTCACAAAGACAAGGTTGACTGAAGTATTTAGATTATCTTTGGCCACTTAGAGATCATAGAAACATTGCCAGCTTATAAGAATCAAACTTAGGATAACCAATTCACCATTTCTATTTGTGAACAGTGACCACATCCTTTGTAACTTGTTTGTCTGCTGCTCTTCTCTTGTCTCTGTTCTACACACCTCATTGTGCACCATTAATTTTACACCTAAACTTTTTATACGGCCAAGCTTCTTCCTTCTTCCTTCCACCTTTCTCTTCCTTTCACTCCAAAACTTTAATACATCTAAGCTTCTTCCTTACTCTTTCTTCCTTCTTTCACCCCAAATCTTTTTATGCAGCCAAGTTTCTTCCTTCTTCCTTCCTCCTTCTTTTGCCCCAAAACTTTTTACACATACCCTCTCAGGACACACTTTTTATACTCATCACTTTGATACTGCACTAGTTTCTCAGTTAACTCAACTAGAATAATGTATATTAGAATATGCATAAAGTTTGAAAAAATGCACAGTACAACCTTGATTAATTTTCAGGTCGAGATATAAATTAACAAGATCACTTAATTAATAGAAGTTGTGGAGATGAAAAGAATGTTAAGGTATTATAAGTATATGTACAATTCAGTGCTAGAAATGCTATGTTGGAGAAACTCTGCTACATTCAACATGCCATTTACAGTGTGGAAATCGGTATCAGTTTCCATGAGCTTAATGTCTCCAGGAAAAAAGTAATAAAGGCAATCCGGTTGTGATATGAACAGAGTATTGTGAGTGAGATGAATATGCTTTTGTTCTTGAGGGTATCACTTCTTCCTTCAATGTGTTTGCATCATAAGAAGGAAAAATTTAGAGGAATGCATTTTGCTCTGAACATGAAAGGAGTATTGTGTGTGGCAGCAACTGATAATGAGGGTCGAGTCACCAAAACACTGGCAGGAGAATCATAACATTGAGCAGCTGCCAGTGCTGATTGTTATTGTGCCCACAGGAATTTGTTGCATGAACCATTCCAATCTGTCACCTAGATGTGCATTGTTCTCTCTCTCTCTCTCTCTCTCTCTCTCTCTCTCTCTCTCTCTCTCTCTCTCTCTCTCTCTCTCTCTCTCTCTCTCTCTCTCTCTCTCTCTCTCTCTCTCTCTCTCTCTCTCTCTCTCTCTCATTGTGTTAAGAAATTGGTTGCAGTGCTAAACTTTCAATCTTTTTTTTTTCTCTTCTTTTTGTCCTGTTGCACATATTACATTCAATCACCAAGAAGTCTACACAAGTTTCTTTATTTATATTGATTCTACAGTGGACAGAAAATTCATATATGCAAACTGTAAAAAGAGATGATGGGAGACTAACAGATGCATTAAGGTGTTGCGTAATGGTAATAAGCTTCATTTAACTCTTGTATAGTCATCAACGTAGATAAAAATGAGAATAGAGGCTACATGTTTTCACTGTTAACCTTTTCTACTCAGTGTCTCTCTTTTTGTATCATTAACACTATTTCCCTATCTTCATTCTTTTCCCACTGTCACTCATTCACTGGTGGAAGCCCTTAGTCACTCACACTCAGCAGCCAGTCAAAGCCAGTCACACGTCTGCTTCACTCAAAACAGTCGATTCAGTCAGCCTTTTTATTTTCTTTTGTTTACATAAAAGGGGAAATCTGGCTAAGGACAATAAAACGAGTAAACAAAAAAGCCTGCTTATATGTCAGTTCTCAAGCAGGTCTGAGAGAGTTACCTAATACTCAAGGCAGACTCTTCTCCCTAAAATTTGAGCTGAATACCTAAATACATCTCTGGCCTATGTGCTGAGAGGCATTTAACAGCCATAGCATAGATTCACCCCTACGCAAGGTAATTTCATTGATAGCCTGGCTTTGGTATTGCTATAACTACAAATTAACATACTATACACACTCTCAACATCAGCTTTTTCAGTGTTATGTGATCATTAAGTATAGATTAGCATTTAGTAAACAGAACTAAATAAAACAAATAAGGAAATATGTCTTCCTTGTTTATGAACTTCATGTTTTCATTGTTTCTGTAGGTTAAACAAGCAAAATAGATATGCATAAAAACAAGATGCTGTTGTGTGTGTGTGTGTCAGAAGGATTGTAAAGACTGTGCTGGAGTGTGCAGTGTTATCTTGGAAAAAATAGTGTTATCATGAACAGTGAGAACAATGAGAAATAGATAAACAGTTAGTATATCAATGTGTGTGTATGTGTGTGTGTGTGTGTGTGTGTGTGTGTGTGTGTGTGTGTGTGTGTGTGTGAAAGTATGTGTGGCTCTTAACAAGGACATTTTTTTTTTTAGGTATGATTAGGGAGACTTATCAAGACCTTCGGAAAAGTAAACAAATAGATATATAAAGTAAGGATGACTTACATAATCAATACTAAACTAATGTAATGAAATAAGATACAATGTAGTCTGCATAACCAAACATTGAAAAGAATAGTGGAATAAAAAGAATAAAAAAAAAAACATCAGAATTTTAAAAAGGATAAAATATTAGACAAAACATATACAGTGAGAAAAGTAGAGTAATAAAAAAGGGTATAGAAAAGAAGAATAGTTTTTATACATTCAAAACCAAGCAAAAAAAAAAAAAAAAAAGAAAAGGAAACGTCAAAATACATAAAAAATATATACTCCACAAATCTCAAAAAAAGAAAAGGTCCATTTAATTGTAGAGTTTGTTGATCCTCTCTTGAAGGAATCTGTGTGTGTGTGTGTGTGTGTGTGTGTGTGTGTGGGGAACCTTTGCCTTGGTTGTGTGTGTGATAATTGATCAGAGAAGTGAATACCTGGACTCATGATGGAGGAAGACAATGCTTTCATAATCATAAACATGCAATCATTATATTAGATGTGAGTTTGAATGTGACAGGTGTGTTCCTCCATTCTTCTCCTCACTGGCCTGTATAGTTTCTCTAGGCTAACCTTTCCTGTTGGTGCCTCAATTGTCCGGCCGACTTTCCCTCATTGGTTGCTTTCTCCGCCTTGCCCTCAACATCATTACCGTTGATTCTCTCTGTCCCAAACTGCCTTCCCCATGTAGTGTTGTGTCTGGCTTCCTGTTGTTATGTCCTGCATGTGTCCAGTGTCTGTGTTTGTATAGCCTTTTTTTTTTTCCACTGTTCCTATGTTCTCAATATCTGGTGTGAATTTTCCTCCCAGTGCAATGACTCTTGTTTTCTCCATTTATTTTCTTTCTTTCAGCGTATTATATCTTCTTTTTTTCTTCTTTTATTGTCTTTTCTTCATTTTTTACATAATACAGTACGTTATATGTTGTTGGGTAACTACAATTGAAATACAAGTTACCTTGATCTCCCTGTTGTGTTTGGATGTTAGACAAGTGACTATCAAGTCTTGTTTCAGTCTTCCTAATATTATATTGTATATGTAGGTATGTGACACATGCAATCCCTCATCACTTCTCTCTTGCTGGAACATTTTACTTTATTTTGAGTAAAGGCACTTTTTATAAACATGCAATAACTATATTGGGTGTGAATCTGCTTTTTACAATTGTTTGTTATTCCCCATACAGTGATGAAACTGAAACATCTTATGATATGTTCACTTCAATGCTAACTGACTACTACTTAAATTGGAATTAAATTGGCTTACCCAGACTTTTTTTTTTTTTTTTTTTTTTTTTTTTTTTCCAGAAACAGTAGTTTCAGATTGCTATTTCTTGATCTTTTGTTCCTTTGGTGGTTTGGCCAGTGTCTCGACTTCTTCACAGATAAAAACAAGACAAGTGCATATTTAAGTGGCTGGTTTTTACTAAGGTTTACAGAATCACATGAGTCATAACACAAAGTCCCTCACCTTTGTCATTTTGTGGCTGCTGCTGCTCTGTACTGTGTTACATTTCCTGGTGCCTAATAATGGCTAAAGTAAAATCCTTTCCTCCCATAAGCAAGCTGGTGCTGCTGCTCATCTGAAGTAATATATATATATATATATATATATATATATATATATATATATATATATATATATATATATATATATATATATATATATATATATATATACGTATATATATATATATATATACATATATATATATATATATATATATATATATATATATATATATATATATATATATATATATATATATATATATATATATATATATGTGTGTGTGTGTGTGTGTGTGTGTGTGTGTGTGTGTGTGTGTGTGTGTGTGTGTGTGTGTGTGTGTGTGTGTGTGTATCCAAACAACTTGTCAACACAGTTCTTCCCTTGTTGTAGGGATATAAACGAACAAAAGGGAAGTTCCATGTCCCTTAACTTTCTCTCATTCAGTAGCCTTATTCATACACACAGGGAATACAGTGGCAGTATTCTTTGGAGTGTGTAGCCAGGCTAAGGCTGTTCATCTATGTTTAATTTAAAGTTTTCCTGTTAAATGTTCACATGTTTCCATTACATTAATGCATTATAAAGTGTGATTATAGAGAGACAGTGTGAGGCAAGGTATTTATCAAACATATCTAACATCTGAATTTGCCAGATATATATCCATTTAACAAATAAAAAGTGCTTTAAGATGGATGGCTGAAACAAAGAACATATTGTTTGCTTAGTGCCTAAAGGAACTTAATGCAGAGGAAAGGATTCCCAGTTCTCTTACTGCACACGCTACTATTATTAAATAACAATGATCTCAAAACGCCATCATAATTAATCAGACACAACAAACATTTGTCTGGTCAGGGACTAGAAACTGGAGTCTACATTGCATTTGTTGTGTGTGTTTGTGTGTGTGTTTGCTCCTTTAATTCCTCTCCTGTGACTCACTTGCCACTCCTCTTTGCTGTCTGGTATGTTGTCACTGCAGGCACTAGTGACAGCATAGTATGAGATGTTTGTCGAGGTGCATATAAACCTTCAGTCTTATATTGGTGTTTTGTTGTCACTTCACCTGTTTTCTCATATTCCTGATATTAGAATCACAGATGATCTCAGTAGGTTATGTCTTTATAATTGGAATATAATTACTGTATTTTTTCATGGTTTCTGCGTAAAGAGACTGTGTGTGTGTGTGTGTGTGTGTGTGTGTGTGTGTGTGTGTGTGTGTGTGTGTGTGTGTGTGTGTCCCTTCCTTGTTCAGCAGTCAGCCATGGGGAAGTGTGTGTGTGGGTGTGGGGGTGGGTGGGTGGGTGAGTGAGTGAGAGTGTGTGTGCACAGCTGGTGTCTGTCTATCTCATCCTCCTCACAAGAGCTTCTTTATGTGATCTTGATTATCTTTTTCTATCTTTCTATTTCTTTCTATAATTAGCTTTTCGCTGCTCTTTGTCAGGCCTGAGCATTAAGGCTGCCAGCCACTCACTTGGCATCAAACAAACATGGTCACAGGGAACACCATTACAAAGTTGTTTAATCGCTGACCACTTTTTTTTTTCTCTCTTAAGATTACTGTTATTATTAAACAAATCAGGCGTAGGTTTTATTTGATCACTGGTTATGATAATTTTGTTTATTCATCGTGTCTGATTATTTATCTTTTATATCTACTCGTAACTAGTAGTGATATTTTAGTTAACTTATTTTATTGGTTATGTTGTTATTCCATTTTTTTTTTTTTTTTTTTTTTTTTTTTTTTTTCTGCCTTTATGTATTTGTTAATGTCTAAACCACATGCAGATATATGAGAAGGGCAGTTTGAGTCACATAATGGCAACTTGTAGGCAGCAAAAGAAGGCAGAGCAGACAGAGCACTAGATGAAGCAGTGAGATACAGATACTACTTGCTTGGGTGGCCCTCAGTTGGCAGACAGCTGACAGATGAATGGGGAGATTGTGTGGGAAGTGTGGGAAGTCTTCATCTTGCTGTGGAATCATAGGGAAGGAGAATCTTGAATAGAGTATCCCTTTCAGTGCTTATTCTTTAACATACATCTTGATTTCCCTGTACTTCTCTTCCTTGTTTTTTATTATTTTGATTTTTATCCCTTATATTTTGAGCATTTTAACGTTGTTCTTTAATCTTATTCCTTTTTATTGTTTGTTTTTGGAGTACATATTGTAATTGTTCTTTAATTTTACTAGTTTCCCCTGTTATTTGGTTTGCAAGGCATCTTTCCTGATGTTCTTTCTCAATTATCTCTTGAGGGGAGGTTTCCTGTTGAGAATGTTTCCTTTATGATTCTTTAGTTAGGTTTGTGCAGTTAGGTAGCTTGCTATTTGCCATAAGAGAGAGAGAGAGAGAGAGAGAGAGAGAGAGAGAGATTGTTCAGTGAACATTTTGGATTCGTTATCCCATGGACAAACTGTTGTCAAGTATCATTGTTCTGATGAAGTAACACAAGTCATCCTATCATTAGTAGTCATATGGTTAATGTGACTACTTAGACAAAATGAACATTAACACATTGCTAATAACACATTGCTAACATTGCTTACCACAGTGCACCACCTAACATACTTTGCACTAAGCACATTGCCACATCAACAAACAATTTGACGGTATATTAAAGAAAAATACAGCGAAAAAGCAAGGGCAGTTGGTGGCGGTTACAGGGGATAAGAGAAAGTCGTGAGGGAATACAACAAAGGTTTATTACCTTAATGCCCAACGCAAATAATGATATAGTTGTAGAGTACATGATCTTCCATATATCTTTATCTTCCGCTGAATTTTGTATTGTAAACTTTTGAAGTTAAATTATATATTGAGTTAATCTAGAAGAAATCAACTATGCAATATTGATAAATTTGCATTAGTTCCTCCATCGTCATGCAACATTTTATTTTCTTCACGTTCAGCTAAGCATCAGAGCACAGTTTCCCTTGTTAAGGACACTGCTGATGCTGCGTGAGAGAAGAGAGAGAGAGAGAGAACTGTTTGTGGGGGGACTAAAGCCGTGGCAGTAGTGAATAGACGCTTAAACGGTGGAGAATAAGGATTTCTGTCTTGATAAACCAGAAAATCACATAATATGTCTGAGAATAAAGAAATGAGAGAAGAAAAATAAAATGTAACAACTATTTTTGCAAACTGTAAAGAAAGGAGGGCTGGAAATGGTTTAACAGCGAAGAATAGGATTTTTTTTCTTTTTATCTCAGTGAGCCATGAAGTGAGAGAAAACGGCGCCGCTCCGAGCCAGAGAGAGAGGTTGGATGCCTGGCTGTGGCGAGTCAAGTTTGATATTGATCTCATGAGCGCAGGAGGGAGAGGATGGGAAGGCTAGGGATATCATTGGGGATGCTGTATTATACCACCCCACCTGACTATTCTGTGACATTATCCCCATGACGCTTCTCTGTTCTTACTTTATAAATTATGTGTTTAAAGTAACTAGGTCTCTCTCTCTCTCTCTCTCTCTCTCTCTCTCTCTCTCTCTCTCTCTCTCTCTCTCTCTCTCTCTCTCTCTCTCTCTCTCTCTCTCTCTCTCTCTCTCTCTCTCTCTCGTCGTCAGCGGTGCGAATCCAAGATTGTTCTTTTAAATGTACATTGCCGCTGTGCGTGTTTGTTTCTTTAACCAGAGAGAGAGAGAGTCGTGCATTTTATCGTAATCTGTATCATATGTTCGTGCAAGGATAATTCTCTCTCTCTCTCTCTCTCTCTCTCTCTCTCTCTCTCTCTCTCTCTCTCTCTCTCTCTCTCTCTCTCTCTCTCTCTCTCTCTGGTATATTTAAGATTTTCAGCTCATCATTATTATTATTATTATTATTATTGTTGTTGTTGTTGTTGTTGTTGTTGTTGTTGTTGTTGTCATTGTAGTCATTAATTACTGTTTTTCTTTGGCTTATTGTTGCAAATAGGTCGATTGCAAGCGAACAATTGTTAGGTAATAGATAGATAGATAGATAGATAGACAGGTTGATAAGCACGAAGCAGGGTAAACATCGATATCACGCATGTTAGATAGATAATACGTTAGAAGATAGATAGGTAGATCTATTGACTGTCTAAAGAGATATAGATAAGCAGATAGATAGATTGATACGTGAAGAGTTGCACAGCTAAGCAAATTTAACCCTTTCAATACTGGGACACATTTTTACCTTGAGATTTATGGACGATTAGACTATTTTATTGACATTAGGAAGACTCTATGGAGGTCAGAAGATTAATGGCCACAGTCTTCACAATTTTAATCCCCCCCACTTGAGTTTCTGAAGCTGTATAAAATCACCAAATAGTAACCAGGATGAATATAAAAACGCGTCATGGTACTGAAGGGGTTAAGGGAAATAATGACCGAGTTTTAGATAGATCACAAATAAATATATAAGCTAATAGATAAGTAGATAGAATAAAGAATAGATAAATAGATAGAGTTGGATAGGTAAGCAAGTTAGTGATTAATTAGGAGTTTTTGATAGATAAGCAGGTAGATAAATAACATGATAGATAAGCAAATACATGAATAGCAGTGTTAGGTAGATAAGCAGGTAGATAAGTAGATAGATGACCAGGTGAACACTTAGACAGGTAAGGAAGTTAGTGATCAGTTACCAGTTTTAGATAGATAAGCAGGTAGATAAAAAGATAGATAGCTGAACAGGTTAGCAAGTTAGTTATCTATTAGCAGTTGTAGATAGATAAGCAGGTAGATAAGTAGCCAGGTAGATAAAAAATAATAAATGAACAGGTTAGCAAGTTAGTTATCTATTAGCAGTTGTAGATAGATAAACAGTAAATAAGTAGACAGATAGATAAAAAAAAGATCGATAAGGGAACAGGTTAGCAAGTTAGATATTTAGCATTTTTACATAGATAAGCAGTAGATAAGTAGTTAGATAGATAAATAGTAAAGATAGATAGCCAGGTGAGCAGTTAGACAGGTAAGCTAATTAGGGAGCAAAGACTCAGGTGTTTGGTGTACCGTTTTGAGGTAATTACTGCTGGATTTTACGGAACGGGGAGAGAGAGGACGGGTAGTGGTGGTTGTGGAGGTGGAAGAGGTGGAGGTGGAATGGCGTGACCTTCTCTTAGCCATCTTTCCCTTTAAATCATCCACTTTCCTCCTCCTCCTCTTCTTCCTTCTCCTTCTCCTTTCCTATCTCCCTTTCCTCCACTGTCTTTTCTTTTCTTTTCTCTTTTTCCCTCCGTTTGTGTTTATGTTTTCCTCCTCCTCCTCCTCCTCCTCCTCCTCCTCCTCCTCCTCCTCCTCCTCCTCCTCCTCCTCCTCCTCCTCCTCCTCCTCCTCCTCCTTCTTGTTGTTCATCTTCCTTCATTCTTTTACACTTTCTTACATTCTTTATTTTCCTCCTCCTCCTCCTCCTCCTCCTCCTCCTCCTCCTCCTCCTCCTCCACCATCACCTCCTATTCCTCTCTGATTTTCTCCTTCCTCTCTCTCTCTCTCTCTCTCTCTCTCTCTCTCTCTCTCTCTCTCTCTCTCTCTCTCTCTCTCTCTCTCTCTCTCTCTCTCTCTCTCTCTCTCTCTCGCAGACAGGTCGCGAGAGAGAGAGAGAGAGAGAGAGAGAGAGAGAAGGCTGGTAGTATTGCTCGGAGGACGAGAGAGAGAGGAGCAGTCTCTCGTCTCTCCCTCTCACCTCTCCCTCTCGCCTGCCTCCCTCCCTCCCCCCTACACACATACACATTTAAGCACATACATCCATACACGCACACACATACACACGCACACGCAGACACAGACACATGCAGGAAGGTACACGCGCACATACACCTGCACTCACGAACGCACGCGCACGCACGCACACGCACTCACACAAGGATAATACGCATGTAGTTATTGTACATTACTGACGTACACACATACATACACAAACATACACACGCACTTACAGCAGATCCCTCCCACCACTAGCCCTCTTTAACACACACACACACACACACACACACACACACACACACACACACACACACACACACACACACACACACACACACACACACACACACACACACACACCTGGCGCTTAAAAAGGTATATTAAATCACTTCAATTTTTATTTTGTGTGCCTATCAATATTCCTTACATTTTTCTGTTTTCCTCCTCCTCCTCCTCCTCCTCCTCCTCCTCCTCCTCCTCCTCCTCCTCCTCTCGTGACCTAATTCGGTGTGTGCTACTGACCCAGTGTTACGTAGTGTTATAGTGGCAGTGACGTTACCTGTTCTTAAGTGTCACGAATGTGGTGGTGGTGGTGGTGATGTGTAGTAAATCCTTTCTTAGTCGAATTTAACCGGGAAGAAACGTCTGAAATAAGAGGAAAGTCCGAGGTAGTGGTAGTTTTATCGTGTTTTATTGTTTTGATCGATCCTTGTTGGTATTCGGAGCTCTGTAAGTAAATAATGATAAGTGAATAAATAAGAAATGCATTGATAAAGAGAAGTTTTAGTTTTTTTCAGTAAAGTTTTAAGACTGCACAGCTTTGTAGAAATAAAAAAATAATAATAACAAATGAATGAATAACAGCCGCATTAGTAAAAATAAGAAAAAGAACAAAGGGTTGATTTTCTTTAGTATAGAGAACGTAAATATTTAAGACTAAACCTTTATATAAATAGAAAAAAATAACAAATGAAAACAGCGTTGACATAAAAGAAAGAAATAGAACAGGTGGTTTGTTTTCTGTGATAAGGAAACGTACATATTCAAGACCTTAAAGTTTGTATAAATAAAGTTAACAAATGAGTGAATAAATAAGAACCGTATTGACTTAAAAGAAAAAGAACAGGTGGTTGATTTTCTCTAATATAGGGAACGTAAATATTCAAGACTGTAAAGCTTTGTATAAATAAAAATGACAAATGAGTGAATAGATAGGAACCACATTGACATAAAAAGAAAAAAAAAAAAAACAGGTGGTTGATTTTCTCTAGTATAGGGAACGTAAATATTCAAGACTGTAAAGCAGAAAGTCAACACTGAAAGATGTGATGGTGATTAACTGGGTGGTATTAGACTGTTCTTGAATCTCATATCACTCAAACTCTTCCTTTTTGTCCCCCGCCCTCCTCTGAACGTTGTATTAACTAGAAAATGGGGGAAAAAAATCTACACTCTTTCTAGCATATTTTTCCTGAAGGTGTCTTAAAATGCTTATGGGCCTTTAACTCCAGTACACTAACACGCTTTCATGTGTATTCTGGTAACTGGCTATTTTGTACAGCTTCAGAAACTTATGTGGAGATTGAAATGGTGAAGACTTTGGCCATTAATCTTCTGAGCTCTATACACGCTTCCTAATGTAAATAAAATCGTCTAATCACATCCAAAATTCGTGATAAAAATGCGTTCCAGTACTGAAGGGGTTAATGTTGCAAGTTGGGTACCTCAGTGAAGGGGCTGAGAAAAAATTGACTGCCAGTGAAGTGATTACCAACTGTTGTTCTTGGTTTTATTCCACATTTACATTCACAATTTTTTTTTTTTTCCAAACTGTTCATTGTATTGAACATCATCATAGTTACCTGAATATGTCTTTTGTGTCAGTTTCACAGTCTCCTACTTGTTCGTTAGCTTACCAATATAAGAAGTGTTTGGGTCGGATAGTTTACAAAGACTGTGGAATTGGCCTTATTATAACCTGAACACTTCCTTTGTTTCGTTAGCTCACCAACGAAAAGCACCAGTCACATTTTTTATATTTTTTATTTATATTTTTGTTATTTTTGTTTAGCTATTTATTTATTTATTCATTTATTTATTGATTTGTGTGTGTGTGTGTGTGTGTGTGTGTGTGTGTGTGTGTGTGTGTGTGTGTGTGTGTGTGTGTTTAAAGGGGTTATTTGGCCAAGAGCAACAAAAACTATGAAACAAAAAGACCCACTTAGATGCCAGTCCTCGAGCATGTCCGAAAGAGTTAGCCAAAAGAATGGGATAAATGTCACTCTCTTCAGTGAGTTCAAGTCATAGGACGATGGAAATACAGAAGCAGGCAGGGAGTTCCAGAGTTTACCGGAAATACTTTGTTGGCTGGGTAGCAAACGAATCGACTCTTTATCTGTAATTCTCAAAGGTTGTGTTGATCAAGACTCTTGCAAGACCACAGAGCTCGATAGTCAAGTTCCTGTATGTCTATATCCGCATGGATAGTCGAGATGTCTTGCTAAACTTTTACTGGAAAACCATGAAAAAATAAATGAATAAATCCTGCAACTCTCACTATATAGTCTGTCGAACGTTACGGGAGAGACATAAGGAATACAACTTTTATTCCTTATACGAACCTGCTGGACTCGTATAAACAATTTAAAAACTCGAAAAAAGAAAAGAAAAATCGTACAACTCTCACTATAGCCTGTTGAATGTTGCGGCGGTGTTGGAACATAAGGAATACGATTTTAATTTCAGAACGAACCTACTGGACTCGAAAAACTCCTGCGACTCTCACTATAGCCTGTTGATCGTCGCGGTGGAGCTCTGAAGCGCAAGGGATACAATTTTTATTTCACTAAAAACCTCAAGACACAGATACAAAGCCATAGCCAGTATTCTAAAACGCCTTGCTCTCACCACGACAACTTTCCAAGGCCACAAAAATGATTAGCCGTATTTCTAAGAGCGTTTCTTCTATTAATGGTGTAGAAAACTTGTTCATCTCTCACTATAGCTGCAAGACACTCTTAAAAACCGGTGTAGCTTTAACTAGATCAATGGAGGTGTGATGGGGAAGTGTTTGAGAATATGGGGCTTTGCAGGGAAACTGTCAATATGTGAAAGATTTATGATTGACGGGAAACAGAACGCAAAAGACGGCAGGTAATACAGGTGACTCGACATACACCACAGTTACTCACGAGAAATGAAGGCTGTTTTAGAGTGGCACGCTTTGACTTCCGCCTATGCTGTATTCAAAGCAACGTTTGGGTGTAAAGAAGAGAGGAAAAGATGAAGAAAAGTGCAAGAGAAGAGATATTCAAAGCACCGTTTATCTATAAAAGGAAAAGTACATGGAGAGAGAAAAAAATGCAAGACAAGAAAGATCAAAACATTCAAAGCACCGTCAGGAAATAAAGAAGCTCATAGCTATTCATTTTTAAGACAGAAAGTGGGAAACGTACAAGAGAGGGAAACTAAGATAGGAAAAAAAAGTATAAGGAAAGATCAAAACATTCAGAGCATCGTCAGGATATAAAAGAACTCACAGCTATTTGATTTTAAGACAGAAAGGAGAAGTAAATGAAGAGAAGGGAAATAAGACAGAAAGGGAAGAAAGTAGTACATGAAGAGAGGAAGGAAATTAAGGGAGAGAAAAAAAAGTACAGGAAAGGAGATAGAAAAAATATTCTGATTATCAATGTATAAAAGAGCTCGCAACTCCAATCTTCAAGACAGAAAGTGGGAAAAACACATGAAGGGAGGAAGAATAAGAGAGAAGGATTAAAAAGAAAGGAATATTAGAAAAAAAATTGAGAGAGAGCACCGTCAATATATAAAGGAACTCAGAACTATTTATATTCAAGAGAGAAAGGAGAAAAGTAAATGAAAAGAGGAAAAATAATAGGTAAAAAGTACAGGAAAATAGGAGGATAAAAAGAAAAGAACACTCAGTATATAAAAAGAGCTCGCAACTACGTATTTTCAAGAGAGTAAAGAGAAAAGTAAACGAAAAAAAAAGGAAAAAAATAAGAGGGGAAGGGTACAGGCAAATGGAGAGACAAGAAAAGCTGCAAACAGATTTAGGATTGAGAGAAAACACAAATTATTGGAATCTGCTTGACTTTATAGAATGCCTCTCTCGTTTTACACCTAAATACTAGCAGCAGCAGCATCCGGTCCACCCGTTAACCCCTTCAATACTGGGACACATTTTTACCGTGAGTTTTGGACATGATTGCACGATTTTATTGACATGAGGAAGGGTCTATGGAGGGCAGAAGATTAATGGCCAGAGTCTTCACTGTTTTAATCCCAACATAAGTATCTGAAGCTGTATAAAATCGCCAAATAGTAAGCAGAATTATCGTGCAAGTTGCACGATCTTGTTGCGTCCCTAATCTTAAAGACTGCTTTGTGGGTTCAAGGGAACGTCTCTGAGTTTTTTTTATAAACTTTACTTAATTATATTATTTACAAACATTTACTTTTTACGACCCTTACGACAACAAAGAAAACCACGAAAACCACGAAATTTTAATCACTCTCTTCACTCAAGATCCTCCTTCAAATGCCTCAAATTCTGCCACATAACATCTTGAACTCAAATTCATTACACACACAATAACTTCATTGATAACAACATTTCTCGATTTACTTAAACTTTTTCTAATGTTCCAGATTTCTTCACAATATTTCCGTTATCCAACTCAAATCACGCAATTCAAATTCAAAGATAAGATACATCCTAACACACCCTACAATTTACCTTCCAATAAAAACAACATCCTACACAACCTACACATAACCATTTTTACTTTATCAAAATATGACACCAACATTTTCTGTGACTGCATTACAACTGTCTGGTCTTGAGATAGGCGCAGGTGCGCCCATTTTGACAGCTCTGTCTCGCTGTCGTCTCTCGCCTTTTCCTCAGCGCTCTCGGCTTCTCTCTCTCGCTCGCTAGCTCTCTCACTCTCTGTCTCTTACATCTCCTAATATACACGCGTTTAGGCCGGTGTCACACTATGCGGCGTCGCCGCTGCGGCGAAACCGTATGCGGCGCCGCCGCACTGCCTGCATCCTGTCACACATAAGCGGCGAAGTCGTTCAGTATCCCCAGAAGCCAGCGTAGAGAGGTTGACTATCATGTTGTCAAAACTAAAAGTTATTTGTGCATCAGAAGCAGAAGGCTTACTGAAAGAGCCAACTCGTCGTCAACACTGGGTTCACCATTTAACGCTGAAAGAGAAACAAGTAAAAGATTTGAAAAGTTTTATGAGAATATACGAAAATATGATGAAAGGTTTTTGTGAGTATTACAGAATGTCCAAACCTTCTTTTGATGAGCTGCTGGAAGTGTTGAGGCCTCATATCTCCAAGCAAAATACAAAGTTTCGAAGATCATTATCTCCAGAAGAAAGACTAACAATTACACTAAGATGAGTAAAAAAACAAACAAACATTGTGACTCTATATTCAGACTGAAAAACATGGGGATGTAATACGGTAACTACAATATATTATAATATTCATTTCCAAATGCAAGAAATAATCAAATGTACAAATAAAGTATTCCTTAAATAAAATAAAAAAATCTCCATAATCGAAGCAAGTAGATGTTTAGTAAGGAGAATGAGGAGACACTACGTCAAATACTGGAAAGCCCTGTGAAGACATGAGTTGGGTATCTATGGTGCCATGATTGACAAGAGTTTGAGTTGGCCTTGCGTGAATACACTGAATAAATAAATCAGTGTCAAACATCTTGTAACAATGGAGCGCCGGATGCGGCGCGGCCGTCTGGTGTGACCACGTACATAGAACGGTGTGTGTTTTCCCATGACACTCGCTCGGATGCGGCGGTGCGACGCTGCCGCAGCATGCTGCGGCACAGTGCGGCGGAAACTTCTCATTGGTTTGTGTGTGATATCACCACGTGCGGCGCCGCATGCGTTTCCGTCGCAGCGGCGCCGCCGCATAGTGTGACACCGGCCTTACTTGACTTCTCGTCCATATCATTTTACTTACGGCGACCTCTGATTACTACCAGATATGGGGAGAAGGTTCCAGAAGCTTCTTGTAATCTACTGCTCGTCTCCGGCTGTGTTTGTCTTGTCATGACTCGCCGCCTCTTGTTGTTCTCCTCGGTGGTCA
>NC_059278.1:5102143-5142143 GCF_017591435.1 Portunus trituberculatus | reverse complement strand
CGTAAGCCTTCCGAGAATCAAGGCCAGAGAGGGCCAGGAAAACGTCTTTATAAAGAATTTTAATTTTAGGGATGAAGTAGTCAGAGGGTGGAGGAGTAGGAGGAATATGCCCAGAATCATCCAAAGTTGAGTTGGTAGCAAAGGTTTGAGCGAAGAGTTCAGCTTTAGAAAAAGAAGAGACAGCTGTAGAGCCATCTGGATGAAGTAAAGGAGGGAAAGACGAAGAAGTAAAGTTGTTAGAGATATTATTGGCTAGATGCCAGAAATCTCGAGAGGAGTTAGAATTGGAAAGACTTTGACATTTTCTATTGATGAAAGAGTTTTTAGTAAGTTGGAGAATAGATTTGGCATTCCTCATAATATAAACGTTTGGTTATTTCACTATGTGTCTGATTGAAAATGACAAAAAAATATGCAAATATATTTTTCTAATGGTGCAAAGTATGGATGTACCAAGTGTCCCATCATATTATTTTTTGTAAGTCTAATAGTACATATATACCTTATGACAAAATTGTCAGAGTTTCTGCATAGGATAATGTTCCACTCAAAAAGCGTAGAGCAAATATCACTGAGTAGCATTTATAAAAAAAAAAAAAAAACTATTTTCGGAGTCTGTGCCGAAATAACCTGGCCAACATTACCGAAACCGAATTTTCCTAACTGAATCACAACAAGCGAACTTGGTATGCCTTTTGATCTCAGAAAGTTTCTCAGAGTTGGCGCTGTCCATTTTCTAAGTTCATCCTCACTAATATCCATAGTGTTATCCATAGTGAAGTGGTTGTGTAGCGAGTGTGGCGATGGCTCTTAACACGCTAGATTTGTTTACGTTTCCATAGAACAATCTCGGTGCATGTTAGACAATATCCTCTATACTGTTAATTTCTTAAGACTATTAATTGTTGTGATTTTCTGTAGGAATATAATTCATATTAATTTTTATGGAAAGAAAAAGGCATTAAAACTACGCTTTACCTATTAATGATCTTTTCTATTTTTTGTCCCAGAAATGGAGATGGTAAAGAAGAGCGCTCGACATATATATAAACATTTCCACTTTTTTATCTTATATGCCATGAGAACATTCTTAGAAAAATTATAACTATTTTATTAAACCATTTAATATTTACAAAACGTGCAGAAAAGTACGTTCCAGTTGACCAACTTGCTGTGAAATAATTAACCCATCTGGCGGTTGAAGGCACCTACAGAGCAGATCGCGAATTTAGGGTTGCCGTAACGTGGAAATTCGTCTGCTAGCGTAGAAATATTGTGACATCTGGCATCTGATCATGGAATACATTTTTACATCCACACTCTTCCAAGAATCAGTGTCACTTTGGAAAGAAATATGTACTAAAATGTTGGAAAAGAGTCATGGTAGTATTTTTTAATGTATGCAGAATTATGACAACAATGTTTGTTTCATTATATTAGCGTACGTTTTTCCTATAGTATGACGTGTAAATTTCCACGTAAATGTGGAATAAATTCCACATTTGAAACGATGCTGTTGGTGGCAACACTCCTATGCCACGTTGTTATGTAGATAACCCGGTAACCCTGAATTTATTCGCGATCGGTTCCATTGCGCACTTACACCGTGAACCACATGTGAACTGCTGCTCTTTGACTCACCTTGTTGATTAGAGTTTATAGGGATGGGTAAGTGGGGGGGGGAGAGTCTAGGTGGTAGTGGTGTGGTGGTGGTGGCGGTGGCACAGATGGCTTTCAAGATGAGTCTTTCCTTTGCAGTTCCCTAAGGCTTACCACCACCACTACTGCCTTCACCTGTTCCTCCTCACCCTTGCTCCTCTGTTCACCCTTTACCGAGAGAGAGAGAGAGAGAGAGAGAGAGAGAGAGAGAGAGATTGTCCATCCTCGCTAAAATAGTAGTGGTGGTGATGGTGGTCTCTCACCCATGACCTTTGATCCCTGACCTTACCTCCAGTACCTCCTGGACTCTGGTTTGGGGGGAGGGGAACGGAGAAGAGAAAGGGGGAGGGTTTCCCTAGGGGGAAGGGAAGAGGAGCAGAGGATGAGAGTTGAGATTCCACTGTAATAGTTCTAGGAATCTCTCTCTCTCTCTCTCTCTCTCTCTCTCTCTCTCTCTCTCTCTCTCTCTCTCTCTCTTCCCCATTTTTATTTTGTTACCTTCTTTCTTCCTGCAGTGTTTTTAACTTAATTCTTTCCCTCACATCTTAACCTCCCCTCCCCTCCTCTATTTACCTGCCTCTCTCCCCAGTGTTACCGCCCTCCACAGGCCTGGCGGGAGGAGGTGAGAAGGTCGTTGCGGCAGCGGTGGCAGCAGCATCTGGGCGAGAGGAGGGGGAGGAGGAGGAGGAGGAAGAGGAAGGTCATCATGAAAACTCCTCTCAACAAACAGAGTCTCCTTCCAACATGATGTGGTGAGTTAGTGAGACTGATTGCAAAGAAAGGACAGGTGCCAAGACTTGCTCTGGTGTATTTATATCTCCTACTGTTGGTGGTTTTATCTTTCTCATGTTTTTTTTTGGTTTTCCTTTCTTTTTTTTTTTTTTTTTTTTTTTGTGAAAGTGGAAATCTGGCCAAAGGTATCAAAGGTGTCTAAACAAAAAGGCCCACTTAGATGCCAGTCTCCAAGCAGGTCTTCGGGAGTTAGCCAAAAGAATGGGATAAATGTCTTGAAACCTCCCTCTTATATGAGTTCAGGTCATAGGAAGATGGAAATACAGAAGCAAGTAGGGAGTTCCAGAGTTTATTGGAGTGGTGGTGTGTCATGAGGCTTCGACAATCATGTCTCTCCACCTTCTTTGAGTTTATGTTGTGTGGATGAGGTCTCAGGGTCTACATGTCAGGTTCTTGCTAGCTATGATCCTGTCTTTCTCTGACTTTTTACTCAAGAGGGATATTTGCCAAAGGCAAAAATTACTGATAAAAAGGCCCACTTAGGTGCAGATTCCTTTAACAGAGCAAAAACAATAATCAAGTGGAAAAGTGGGAAGTTTTTTCTTTGTATGTTTGTATTTGTAAATTATAGTTTCAGTAATTTGTTCATCTTTTGTCTAAGAGGCATAGAAAACAGAGAGAGAGAGAGAGAGAGAGAGAAAATGTTGTATGATGTTTGTGATAGTGATGATGAATGGTATTGCTAATGGTGTGTTTTATTGGACAGGTATGCACGACTGCTGTGTCACCACCCTTATGCTGTACTGAGCAGTGTGGTAGTGGTGGTGGTGACTTGCCTGGTGCTCTCCCTCACAGCCCGGCCTCTGCCCTCCTTCACTGATCCCTCCTTGGTAAGTGGCATCCCTCTACACACTTAGGACTTGAATATATCACGTCTGTCATTGCAAATTAATCCTAAACTCCTCTCTCATGTGTCTTCACTCACTAGTACCTGGTAATGCCACACAGCTTGTTCCTAATAGCCAGAATAATGTTGTACTCTCCTTTCCTCTTCATGTCTCTTCACTCATTAGTACCAGGTGTTGGGTCCAAGATGTTGCACAATTTCTCTAACTATTGGTTGTAGATACTCAAGCAGATTTTGTTAATTCAAAGTTAGAGTTCGTTGCTTTTAGTTCTGGTATCTGTCACATCTGATGATCTTCAGAATGTCAGCCAAGTGAACCCATCTCTCCACTGTGGCACTCCAACCACAGCAGTAACCTCCTAGTGAACAGCTTAAACTCATGAGCCCAGTCAAGACTCGATCTGCTGAACTTAGCAATGCCAGGCCAGCGCGTTACCACCTTACTACTTTACTTAATGAATTATAGTAATACTGTACTAATACATAAAGCACATCTGATACATTGCTGGCAAAATGACAATTGCCAAACAATCATAGTTTCCTTTCCTAATGATAATAATAACAATTTTGTATGATCAATCAATATTCAAGAATTACTTCATACACAAAACACACACAATGTAATTTCACTCATCAATGATTTTTAATTTTTCTTACAAGAAAAATGCAAAATATCAACATAACAGCAATTTATTCAATTAACACTCAGTTTAAAAACAACCATGTGTAGTAAAAGAAATGCATAATACATATTGGCATTATGTTAATTTAATCAAAACTTAGTAAGAAAGCCTCGCACAAAACACAACATAATTTAATTCAATACCAAGCATAATTGACATGTGTAAGTAATAAACCTAAACATGCCATCATTATTTCTCCTCCATTCTAATAATGAATTAATTGATTTCAAGACTGCATTACAACTTATAACTTCCACTTACTTTACATTATTGTGACTTGTGCTGGCTTGTTTCCCTTAATGGGCAAGAAAGCAGTCTCTTGTCATCTGCTGATGCACTCTCCATTTCTCTATGATCACTTTGAGGTTCTTGCTTTGTAACTTTTATAAAACACCAGTAATCATTCAGAAGCTTCCCATTGGCTATAAGTGTCTTTAATGCCTTCGTGTCTTCAGGGGTTTGTGGCGCGAGGGACAACTGTGAGCCGCCGTGCTGTGGCATGGGAGAACCTACTGGATGCTTCACGTTACCATGGTCCGCTTAGTGTGAACCCTTCAGGTGATCCCCGGCTGAACCCACGACTAAGAGAACCTAAGAAGGATGACGGCCCACCACCAATCCATCGGCATAAGGTGTGTTAACTCAGTGTTAGGTAAAGTTAGGTCAGATTTGCAGCCCATTAATTATGAATGTTTACTGATTGGAGGTACATATGAAGACCCCTAGAATCATGTCAGCATTAGTTAGTCATCTGGTCCTCACACATGTACCCATATCTACTTTCTTGACTTCACAGATTGCATTTGGTATGGATTTCATGTGACCAATGTCCCTATATCACATTGAATTCACAGGGATATATAGCATCTGGGTGTGGATTTACTGTGACCTTTGCCCCCATATCCACATCTGTGACCTCTGTACCTTTAGGTGTGCATTGAGGTGACCCCCAATGGCTCAGCAGTGGTCCCAAACTGTGCTGAGGATAACATGAGGAACAGTAGCCTGAACTCAAGCTCTCTGGAAGATGAGAGTCAGAAAACACCCATCTCTGACCTTACCATCATGGTCAACAATGCTGTCAGGAGCGAGGATGAGGCCTGGGCTGGGGAGGAGAGCCCAGTGGAATACCAACTGCAGACTAAGTGGAAGGAAGATAATCATCCAAATCATTCACACTTAGGAGATGATGGCTTTTTCTGTGCCCCTGTTGGTGAGAAATTTGTGTGTGTGTGTGTGTGTGTGTGTGTGTGTGTGTTAATACAGAGCCTGAGTTACATTTGTGGGATTCTGTTTCCATTTCTTTACTTATCTAGTATAGTGGAGACTCAATACTCAAACTTAATTCATTCCAAATGGCTGTTCCAGTATTAAAAGTTTGACTATTGATACCTATAAATCAGGTAATTCATTCTCATCTTAGCAAAACCTCAAGTTTATAAAAATTTCAATAAATTTTTTGTATAATTTTAATTTGTACATACCGTAAATGAAGGCTGGTGATGGATACATTATAAGGGGAGGGAAAAGAAGGGTGGGGAAGAGGAGGGAACTCATCGGAGGATGAGTCACCATCCATGAAAACGTCTGGTAACTTTTCTCCTGATGTTAATCCTGGGAATCCACTAGTGGAGAGATTTGGCTCACTAACACTTGCACTCCTACCAGATTCCTTATTTTCACCACTAATAAGCCTCATTGGTGCCGTCATAAGTTTCTAAATTAAAAACTACTGACAAAACACAGAAGAAAGTTGTTTTTTTTCAAGACTGCGGCAGGACTAGGGATGCACTCCAGCATCTGGTATACCAGATTATCAGTATTACCAGTACTATCGGTATTACAGTATCAGAACAGGACAGTGACAGTTGCGAGAAGGGAGAGGATAGAGCTTCATATATGACCAAATGTGCAGCTGTTTGATTGCCAGAAATTTTCACTACTAATAAGCCTTTGGTATTAATGTAAGTTTATAAATGAAAAACTACAGACATATTGCACTAGAATGTTATTCTGATGACCGCAGCAGCACAACTGGTGGAGGTAGGGGAGGGAGAGGCCAGGGAACCTTTGTTTACAACCATGTGTGTGGGTGTTTGAGTATCAGGCATTTTTTTCAAGTATTAAATCGAACTTTTGCATTCGAGTATTGAGTCTCCACTGTATTTTTCTTCTGTTGATATATATGACTCATCTGCCTCCTCTTTTTTGTACTATATTCCAGTATCTATGTTTCAATGTGAACGATGTACTTCTTATGTCTTGCAAATATCTTTTGATTATTGTTTCTGTTCTCTCAGATATTTAACTTCTCATATTCTCCACTTTGTAATAAAAAGACTACAGAAATCCCTTTCCTGTAAAATATCAACCAGCAAAGTTTCTTATGAATGCTGTAATGGAGAGTGTACAGTACATAGACCCCTTTGTGCAGTACCAAGTAGCAGAGTTTGTGCCCCATAAAACCCCTATAAACTCCTTGCTGTACACTACTAAAAAGCAGGGTTTCTGATGTACATTGTGATAAAGAGGTTCCATAAAACCATTTTCCAACAGTGCCAGAGTATGGAAGGGTCATCCTGAAGAGCACTGTGCCAAGAACCACCCTTCTCACCTTGCGCCATCTACAAGCCATCTGTGAGCTGGATGAGCGCCTGCGTTCCCTGTCAGAATTTCAACCAATCTGTGAAACATGGAGTCCTGGTCGGTGCTGTCCCTCTTGGTCCTTGCCCAACTATGTGGCACTTCTCTCTAATCGCTCCTCTTGTCACAAAATTGTGGTAAGCTATTAGAAATGTTACTTGGCTGTGGTAACCCTTACGACAGATCCTGTTTTTGTTCACCCTTTAGGTTGCAATTCCAAAAGGTACCACTGACAGTAAAAGGATTCAGACTTTTTAGTTCATCTCATTTTCTTATTAATGAAAAATTCTTGACTGTCTCATTTGAAGTGAAACTTGTCATACTGTCACTAGCAGTCATAACCACTATTGTAGGACTTCAAGTGTGACCTGCCATGCATTATCATAGGTGGGTGCAATAAAAAACCTTGATAATTGATATATCGATAAGGAAAACCTTAACTATCAATAATTGATAGCTGGCAACAAATTTTAATCTCACTATTGTGGAACCAAAAGTATCAGCAATACCAGTGAATTGATAACTCAGAAGAAAAAAAATTATAACCAATAACCTGATAGCATTTTTGTGATAAATTATGGTGATAATTTATTGCAGTAACACTCATCTTTGTGCAATATGTACATACACAGCAAGAGGATGTGGATAAGGTGCATCGTCTTCTGCGTTGGTGCTCTCGTCACCTAGACCTGATGCTGGAGGGCGGCTGCCAGGGGCCAAATGGGTGTAACCAAGTGCCCAAGGAGTGCCTGATGCATGATGCTATGTACACCATCCTACACTATCTGATTGATGCAGCTTTCCTTAATCCAGAGGTAAGATACTACTTCCCATAACATCCTGCTCCTCATGCTCCTCCCTCTTCTCCTCATCTTCTCATGGAGTGAAATTCTTCCTCATACCTTCCTCTTCCTTCTCTCCCTCCCCAGTATTGCTTTCCATCACAAATGTTATTATGTGAGGTGTCTGTTATATGTTGCCTCTTCAAAGTTTTGCTAAATGAGGCTCACATTGTGTAGTGCTGTATCTTTCCCTCCTCATGTATACACACACGCACACGTGTACATACACACACACACATGCACATGCACATGCATACACACACACACACACACACACACACACACACACACACACACACACACACACACACACACACACACACACACACACACACGGCCCGGTAGCTCAGAGGTTAGAGCGCTGGCTTCACAAGCCAGAGGACTGGGGTTTGATTCCCCGGCCGGGTGGAGATATTTGGGTGTGTCTCCTTTCACGTGTAGCCCCTGTTCACCTAGCAGTGAGTAGGTACGGGATGTAAATCGAGGAGTTGTGACCTTGTTGTCTCGGTGTGTGGTGTGTGCCTGGTCTCAGACCTATCCGAAGATCAGAAATAATGAGCTCTGAGTTCGTTCCGTAGGGTAACGTCTGGCTGTCTCGTCAGAGACTGCAGCAGATCAAACAGTGAACACACACACACACACACACACACACACACACACACACACACACACACACACACACACACACACACACACACACACACACACACACACACACAAAGACAAAAGAAAATCTAGTTAGAGAAATTGCAGAAAAAAAGAAGAGTGTAATCGTATTTGGAATAAAAGAAAAAAAATATATAAAATATAGACCAAAAAGAGAAAAAGAAGAAATGAAATCAGTCAAAGACCTACTGAAGAATCTAAATGATGAAGATAGGCAGAACTTGGAAGAGGAAGTAGAAGAAATAAACAGAATGGGACCATATCAAGAAGGAAAAACGAGACCTATTAAAATACTACTAAAATCACAAGCAGCAACAGAAGAAATATTATATAGAACAACAAAACTTAGAGAAACAGAAGGCTGCAAGGATATCTATATAAAGAAAAATAGAAATGAGGAAGAAAGGAAGAGATACAATGAACTGGCAGCAGCAGTAAGGAAAAAAATAATGAAAGGTCAGAAGAGGAAAAAAAGGCATTTTTTGGAGAATTCTAGGAGACAGGATAAGGAAATGGTATATAAACGAGAAGGAAGAGGAAAAAAGTGGAACAAGTTTAACTAAAAATGATAAAGGCAAAAGACTAAAAATGATGTATACGAACATAGACAGGGTTTTATCAAGTAAATTAGAATTAAGAGATTACATAAAGAAAGAAAATCCAGATATTGTATGCCTGGCTGAAACAAAACTAAATGAGGCAATCAAAATAGACTTGGATAATAGGTATAATGTATGGAGAAGAGACAGAGTGGGTAAAGGAGGAGGAGGAGTCATGATAATGTTAAGGAAGGAGATAGTGATAAACCAAGTGGAATGTGGGGAAGGAAAAGCAGAAGTATTGTATGTTAAGATGCATATTAATAAAAAGAGTTAACAATCATTGTAACATATGTGCCACCAAAAACAAATTCATGGACCAATCAAGAATATAAAGACATGATAGATGACACAATAAGGAGTCTAATGAGAATTGTTAAAGAAAGGAAAAATAGTTATATTAGTAGGAGATTTCAACTGTAAAGAAGTGGACTGGGAAAATTATGAAAGTGGTATGGGGAAGAAGCCTGGGAGAAAGATTCTTCAACCTAATGATCGACAATATGATGGACCAGAGAGTAAAGGAATGCACAAGATTCAGAGGAAACGACGAGCCGGCGAGATTGGACCTAGTTTTTACAGAGGGTATACAAATGAATGATGATATAAGATATAAGTGCCCATTGGGAAAGAGTGACCATGTAATATTAGAAATAGATATAGAAGAGGGAAAGGAAGATAGAGACGATTCATACAAAGGAGACCGATTAAATTACAGAAAGGCTGATATTGAGAATCTCAAGAACTATTTTAAAACGTAAACTGGGAGGAGATGGAAAACTCAGAGATGATGCAAGAGAAATATAACTTATTTTTGGAAATATACAAAACAGGAGTCAGGGAATATGTCCCAAAATATAGACCTAAAGAAGAAGGAAAGAAAGATTGGTTTAATGCAAGGTGTGCTAGGGCAAAGGAGAAAAGAGATGGAGCATGGAAAAGGTGGAGGAGAAATAGAAATCCAGCAAATAAGGAAAACTTCAAGGCAGCGAGAAATGAATATGTTAAGGTGAGGAAGGAAGAGGAAAAAAACTTGAAAAGGACATTGTCGAAAAATGTAAGGAGCAACCAAAATTGTTCTATAGATTCATAAATGGAAAAATTAGGCAAAGAGAAACAATAGAAAGGTTAAAAGGAGAGAATGGGATGGTGGAAGACCCAAAGAGTATGGCAGAACTATTAAATAATATATTCCAGGAGGTCTTTACTAAGGAATCCAAATTTGAAAGGCCACAGGGTAATAGAGAGACAATCTATATGAAAGAGATTAAAGTAACCAAGCTTGAAATAAAAGAGTTAATGAAGGAACTGGATGAAGAGAAGGCAATGGGACCAGATGAAGTCTCAGGCAGAATACTGAAAGAATGTAGGGAAGAACTAGCAAGTCCTATATACAACATCATAAAATGCTCAATAGAAAATGGAACAGTACCAGTAGAATGGAAAAGAGCTGAGGTGGTTCCCATATATAAGAGCAGAAGGAAGGAAGAACCTTTAAATTACAGACCGGTATCACTAACTAGTGTAATATGCAAGATGTGTGAAAGAATAATAAAGAAACAATGGATCGAGTTCCTTGAAGACAACAAATTAATATCAAATAGCCAATTTGGTTTTAGACAAAGACGGTCGTGTGTAACTAATTTATTGAGTTTCTATTCTAGAATAGTTGGTAGAGTACAAGAGAGAGAGGGATGGGTTGACTGTATTTATTTGGATTTAAAAAAGGCGTTTGACAAAGTGCCACATGCAAGATTACTATAGAAGTTAGAGGAGAAGGGTGGCTTAAAAGGAAGCACATTGAGATGGATAGAAAATTATTTGAGGGGGAGAGAAATAAGGATGGTAGTTAAAGATATGAAGTCCAAGTGGAGAGCAGTAGAAAGCGGAGTGCCACAAGGGTCAGTATTGGCATCAATACTTTTCCTCATTTATATTAACGACATGCCAGAGTTATAAAGCAAAAGGAGGATTGTGAAATACTGCAAGAAGACCTAAATAAGATCTGGGAATGGAGTAAAAAGTGGGAAATGGAATTCAATGTGAACAAAAGCCTTGTCATGGAAATGGGAAAGAGTGAAAGACGACCTATGGGAATCTATAAGATGGGAGATGGAGTAGAACTGGAGAAAGTTAAAAAGGAAAAGGACTTCAGAGTGACGATGGAAGAAAACAATCAACCAGTAAGCCATATTGATAGAATTTTTAGAGAAACATAATTTGCTAAGGAATATTGGAATAGCATTTCACTACATGGACAAAGAAATGATGAAGAAATTGATAAGTACTATAATAAGACCCAGATTGGAATATGCAGGAGTAGTGTGGACCCCTCATAAAAAGAAACACATAAGGAAATTGGAGAGACTACAAAAAATGGCTACAAGAATGGTTCCAGAATTTGAAGGGATGACATATGAGGAGAGACTAAAGGCTATGGATCTACCAACCTTGGAACAAAGAAGGGAGAGAGGAGACCTGATACAAGTTTATAAATTGATCAACGGAATGGACCAAGTGGATAATGAGAAACTGATCCTGAGAGAAGAATATGACATCTGAAGCACAAGATCGCATAGTAAAAAGCTGAGAAAAGGAAGATGTCTGAGAGATGTTAAAAAATATAGTTTCTCGCAAAGATGTATTGAGATGTGGAACAGTTTAAATGAAGAAGTAGTGTCTGCAACGAGTGTGCATACTTTTAAAGTAAGATTGGATAAGTGTAGATATGGAGACGGGGCCACACGAGCATAAAGCCCAGGCCCTGTAAAACTACAACTAGGTAAATACACACACACACACACAAACACACACACACACACACACACACACACACACACACACACACACACACACACACACACACACACACACACACACACACACACACACACACACCGCGTAGTGTAGTGGTTAGCATGCTCAACTCACAATCGAGAGGGCCGGGTTCGAGTCTTGGCGTGGCAAGGCAAATGGGCAAGCCTCTTAATGTGTAGCCCCTGTTCACCTAGCAGTAAATAGGTACAGGATGTAACTCAAGGGGTTGTGGTCTCACTTTCCCGGTGTGTGTTGTGTGTGATGTGGTCTCAGTCCTACCCGAAGATCGGTCTATGAGCTCTGAGCTCGCTCCGTAATGGGAAAGACTGGCTGGGTGACCAGCAGGCGACCATGGTGAATTACACACACACACACACACACACACACACACACACACACACACACACACACACACACACACACACTGGCTGCTTGTATCCCCTGTCCTGTAATTGCCACTCCTCACCAACACGTGTTTCCCTTTGTTCGTCCTTCCATTACCACCGTCATTAAGAACTACAAGTATCATCAACACTCATCATCAGCCACTCATACTGACAGTTACCATTCTGCTCCATGACCATCAAGTAACACTGTCCCTTCTGTAGCTATGGTAACCTACCACCACCACCACCACCAACACCAACCACCACCACCACCACCACCACCACCACCACCACCACCACCACCTCCATGTAGAAGCCCCCATTTGGTTCCAGGTGCCTGACCCTGATCACCCAGAACCCTTCAGGCTGTCAGAACCTCACCACAAACACCAGAAGCAGATATTGGAAGAGAGACTGAGCTTCACTGCACTGTTTTTACCCATCGCGCGAGGCTCTCAGGCTCTTCCTTACTTTGAGGCTTTGCAGCAGCTGGACCTCACCCTCGATAATGTGACTGTGACAGCTGTGGACCTCGGTATGCTTCCTTCCTCCTTCTTCCCTCCCTCCTGAGCCTCAGCTGTAGCCTCACCCCATCCATTAGTTGCTAGAAATCATGAATGTATGAGTAGTCACTGTATAGCATTTGCATGTTAATGGAAATTCTAAGTGATATTGAATGTTACAGTTTGACAGTGTTAATGGTGACAAATTTGTATCTGGTTAAGGCTAATGTTAAACTTTGATACAATGTACATCACAAAACAGACATGCAGAGATTATTGCTGCATTGATATTGTGAATTAATAGTACAGGAAATTATATGAATGACATGTTTTAGTTACATCAATATGGAAATTTGATTAATCTTATCTTTCTGTTTTATTTCTCCCTTCTTTTTTCCAAATTCCTCCTCCTCCTCCTCCTCCTGCTCCCGCTCCTGCTCCTGCTCCTCCTCCTCCTCCTCCTCCTCCTCCTCCTCCTCCTCCTCCTCCTCCTCCTCCTCCTCCTCCTCCTCCTCCTCCTCCATGTCCTTTTCCCTGTTTCTTTATACTTTTCCTCTTTTGTTATCTATCATTCTCTCTGTTCCTTCGTTTCCTTTCTCTCAAAACCTGTGTCATTTATTTCATCCTTTCATGACTCTCCTGTCTGCTGTCCCTCCTCGGCTTATACAGGTCTGAAGTACGCTCTTTTTGACAAACTGCTGCTGGCAAATTCCTACCTGCTGGGTGTTGGTGGTGGAGTGGTGTTGTTCCTCATGTGGTGCTACACTGGCTCCCTCTTCATCACCCTCATCACCATCACCACCGTCGCCTGTGCCCTCATCATTGCCTACTTTATGTACATCTTCATCTACGAGATTGCCTTCTTCCCCTACATGAATGTGCTCACGACTGTCATCGCTGTGGGTGAGGCAGCCTTGTGATTTTGTTTTCTGTTTTGCCTTGTGTGTTTCTTATTCTTCGTTCATGGTTCACGGTTCATAAAATACTGCAGGAAGTAGGGCTTATTCTCTCTCTCTCTCTCTCTCTCTCTCTCTCTCTCTCTCTCTCTCTCTCTCTCTCTCTCTCTCTCTCTCTCTCTCTCTCTCTCTCTCTCTCTCTCTCTCTCTCTCTCTCTCTCTCTCTCTCTTTATGTTATATGACGTGCTAGGTGGCATTGCTCATGTTCACTTTTCACAATGATAATATGCCAAAAAACCTTCCTCAGGCATAGGTGCGGATGACACTTTTGTGTATTGCCGTGTGTGGACCCTGGCCAAGCAGGACAAGAACACAGGCACAATGGTCAAGCTTGTGGCCGACACCTTCCATCATGCTGCTGCCTCCATTGCCGTCACCTCCCTCACCACAGCTGCTGCCTTCCTTGCTTCCTGCGTCTCCCACATTACTGCTATCCGCTGCTTCAGGTTCATGTCAACACTTAGTGTGATGCTTATACTGTCCAGTCTCTTTATCTATTATGATTGAACTTGACATTAAAATTATGCATAGTTTTTGCTTGCACAACATCCTTGTTTAGACAGTTCCATGTATCAATTACTCTTTATGGAAACTATTCCTTTTTTATATTTCTTCTTTGAATTTCTTTTTCAGCTTCTTCCCATTTGACAATTTTGTTGTTGTCTTGCTTTTCCAATCCTTCCATTAGTCTTTATATCACTATTAAGTGTGTGTGTGTGTGTGTGTGTGTGTGTGTTTACCTAGTTGTATGTTACAGGTTTTGAGCAGGCTCATAGTGACCTGTCTCTATACCTACATTTATCCAACTTTTCCTTAATTTTTTTCACATTCACATTTGCTACTGCTACAATCTCTTCACTCAATCCATTCCAGATGTCCACTGTCCTGTGTGGAAAACTGAACATCTTAATGTTCCTTGGACAGTGACTTTTCATGATCTTGGAATGTCCTCTTGTTCATCTATCTCCATCCTCTGTCAGTGATACCAGGTCTTGTCTATCTATCTTTTCCATATGATTTATGAACTTATACATCGTTATTAGGTCTTCTCTTTTCTGTCTATCCTTCAAGGTTGATAATTCCATTTCCTTCTGTCCTTATTCATAGGGAAGATCCTTTATTTCTGGGGCCATCTTTGTAGCAGTCATTTGGATTCTTTCTAGTTTTTTTTTGTCTTTCTGCCTGTATGGTGACCATACCACTGGTACATATTCTAGTCTAGGTCATATCATAGTGGTTATGATCTTTTTCATTATACTCTTATCCATGTAATTGAACAACACCCTGATGTTAGTGTCTTGTATGTTGAAGCAAATAGTCCATTTATGTGTATTTCTAGAGTCAGGGTGTCTTGTATAATCACTCCCAGGTTTTTCTTTCACTCCTTTTCATTATAATATCTTCTCCCATTTTATATTCCCACGTAGGTTGTCTATTACTTTTATCCATTTGCATTACATGGCATTTCTTGGTTTTAAATTCTAATTTCCACTTTGGCTCCATTCCCAGATCTTGTCAATATATTTCTGTAATTCCATACAGTCACCAATGTTCCTTATTACTCTCAAAAGTTTTGCATCGTCTACAAACAAATTTATGTAGCCTCTCAGACCCTCGTGTATATTGTTAATATATACAGTGGAGACTCAATACTCGAACTTAATTAGATTCAAATAGCTGTTGGAGTATCAAAAAGTTCAACTATCGATACCTATATATCAGGTAGTTCGTTCTAATCTTAGCAAAACCTTAAGTTTTTTTTATTTCAATGTATTTTTTTTTTTTTTTTTTTTTTTTTTTTTTTTTTACAATTTTGATTGAAAGCTGGTGATAGACAACATAGAAGAGGAGGGGAGAAGGGTGGGGAGAAGGGAGGTTGTCGGAGGACAAGTTACCATCCATGAAAACGTAGGGTAACTTTTCACCTGGTTTTATTCTTGTGAACCCACTATTGGAGGGTTGTGGCTCACTAACACTTGTACTCTCACTAGTTTCTCTTATCATTGTCATCATTTCCTTATCTGTCAAGTAGTCTCTCATCCAATTTAAGATATTCCCCTGTATTTCTCCAATGTGTTCTATTATCCATAGGAGTCTCCGATGTGGTACTATGTCAAAAACTTTCTTGATATCTAAATACATGGTGTCAACCCAGCCATCTCTCCTTTGTAATTCATCTATTACTCTTGTATAAAACCTTAGTAAATTTGTTAGTCATGATATTCCTTTTCTGAAACCAAATTGGGAGTTATTATTTCATTTCCCTCCAGATATTCTAACCATTTTTCTTTAATAACAATTTCACAGATCTTTCTTACAACACTAGTTAGTGACACTAGTCTATAAATGAGGGGCTCAGTATTTTTTTCCTCCTTTGTATAGTGGGACTATATTTGCTCTTTTCCACTCCTTTGGTACCTTCCCTTCCATTGATTATATCCCAAATTAGTTCCACCAGTTGTTCTCTTCATTCCCTCAGTGTCCATCCTGACACTCCATCTAGCCCCATTGCCTTTCTTATGTTCACCTTTTCTAGTAATTCTGTAATTTTCAGTTTTTGTACCACAGTGTTTCTTAATCCTTCCTGTGGCTCTTGGTTACTTGGCTCTATGAACTCTCCCTCTTCATTAAATACTAATTTAAGGCTTTCATTCATAAGTTCACTCATTTCTCCCAGTTTTATATATCTTATTTTCCTTCATTATCTTAATAATGGTCTCTCTGTTAGTCAATTTTCCATTTATATACTTATAAAAAAAGTTTGGGTTCCTCTTCACATCTCTTCACAATATTCTTCTCAAAATTTCTCTCTTCCTCTCTTATTCTAATATATTAATTCTGTGCCTCTTTATACTTCTTCCTGTTTACCTCATTTCACTACTTTCTTAATTTTTTCCAAGCTGCATCTTTACACTTTTTAGCTCTTGCACATACAGCATTATACTACGCGTGTTTGCTCTCTTTTACTCTGTATTTGGAAGCATATCTCTTTATCCCTTTATTATGCTTCCTTAGAAATATTTCATACTTCTCGTGAACTATCTTACCTTGCATATTTTCCTCCGAATCAATACTACCAAAGTAATTTCTTAACACTTCAAAATTTATCTTGGTGTGATTCAATCTTTTTTGTTTATATCCTTCATTACTTTTCAAAATTCTGTGATCCTCTGATTCAATTTCTAAAACCACATGATCTCTTTATCCCATTGGACTATGATATTTGATGGTCGGACAAGGCTCTGTTTTTTTTTGTAAATACCAAATCCAGTACAGATGGTTCTTCTCCTCTATACCTTGTATAGTCCTTCACCCATTAATCCAAAATGTTTACCATGGCCAGTTATAACACTTTTTCCCCCAACATCCAGCATAATTGTTTACATCCAATTCATCCCAATTTACATGTTTGCAGTTTAGATATCTCACAAGTAGCACTCTTCTGTCCTTCCATAACATATTGTCCAGGCAGTTTAGCACTTCTATTTGCATTTCTTTGTGTACATCAAGCCTCCAATGTATTAGTCTTCAGTGGGACATATGTTTCTGTGATACTTCTCCTTTCTCTCCTGCTGGTCCTAATTGTTATGCTTAAAACCTCTGCCAGTCCATCTCCGTAACATACATCCTCCATGAATATATCCTTTCGGGCCATCAATACTCTTTCTGCTTTTTCCCCTCTGTCTCTCCTCCAAACATTATATACCTGTTCTCTTAAATTCACTTGGACATCTTTGCTTAACTTTGTTTATGTTATATATATATATATATATATATATATATATATATATATATATATATATATATATATATATATATATATATGTATGTATATATATATCACATCTAGTTCTTTTTCAAATATATATAATCTCTCACTTCCAAGCATCCTGATATAAATCCATCTATGTTTGTATACGTGACTCTTAATGCTTGTCTTCCTCTTCCCGAATATACCATTTCCTCAACCTCATGTCTAGCACTCTCCAGTAGGATTTTATCTCATTCTCCATCTTTCTCTTGTTTTTCTTATTAGCTTTGTTTCTTAGCCCTCTCTCTTTTACCCTTCCTTTCTGATTCATCTCTCTCTCTTTATCCAAATATATTTTATATTCTGCCTTACCAGACAGCTTTCCAGACCTTGCCAAAATTTCTTCTATCCCTACTTGTGATCTCATTTCAACTTTTTAGTGGTCTTTTAGTCCCCTCACTATATTTACCAAGTTTGTATATTTCCTCTTTTTTTTTTTTTTTTTTTAAACTTCATCTTGTATTACTGAAGTAATTTGCTTTACCATCTCTTTCTCCTCCTTCTCCCTCACAAATTTCACTGTGTTCTTTTCTCTTCTACTCCATATTTAACTATACACTTCTTTTTGCTCACCATATTTCTCACTAACTCTTGCTTTTCTTTGGCCGCTTGTATAACTGTATCCTTCGTTTTCTCTCTTATTTGTTGCTTCACTACTTCCGCAATATTAACCTTTTCTTCTTGCTCTTTTACCCAAACCTTTTTCCACTCTTCCAGTTCGGTTTTACTTATCCCTTTTGCTGTCCCAGCACTAGTGTTAAGCTTATCCTGTAGTTCTTGTAACTCCAGTTCATAATTCTCACATTTGCCTTTAAGGACACTGTTCTCCCTTTTTACTTCACCCAGAATTTCCTTCATCTCATTGTTCATTTTAACCTTATTATCTAGCATGTCACATTTCTCCCTCAGCTCCTTGTTTTCTGGGATCAGCTGTTCCTGTGTATTGAATACCACAGCAATCATCTCCCTCAGACATTTCATTTCCTTCTCCTCTGTGATGATCATTCGCATACTGGTTCTTTCCTCCTTGAATGCAGAAAATTCCCTGTCCCCGCTGAATCTTGCCAGCTGACGTAATCATAAGTGTGTCAATGATCTCCCTTGGCCATGGTTACACATGCATTGGCAGCAACACCACCCATATTCTATCTTTCCATGTTTTTTCTGCCTTACCGCAAGCAAATTCAAACTAACTTAGGAGACAGGATCACTTGCCTAGCCCTCTCCCCCCCCGACCTTGTAACAGATCACCAGGTCTGTTGGGCTTTGTAGTCATCTGTACATCGGAGCTGTTGTTTTTCACATCTGCTCTGTACTGTGCAGTGTCTGTGTGTATGTGTGTTGACTTTATGAACTGTAATCGTAAATGTTTTGTTGTCTTATTTCTGTTGTTGTAAAGGGCTTTTGTTGAAGTTATTTGGATTTTTTTCTCTTTTTTTTTTTCTTTCCCTCAATAGAGTATTAGACTTTGAGCAGTGAATGGCAAAAAGTAATCTAAGACTAACTACTTACGTATCTCTTCTGCAGTAGAAAATTGCTCAAATGTGAGAGCTCAAAGCATTTCAAAATTCAGGTCTTTAATGGAGAAAGTTCAAGTTGAATCATTAAGATCTATGATACACTTAAATATGCATACTTGAAACACATGAGTTAAGAGTACTGTAGTTATAGGGAAACTTTTCTTTACACTGCAGCATCTTTGCCGGGACAGTGGTGTTGGCCAACCTGTTGCTGATGCTGACCTGGGTACCAGCGTGTGTTGTGGTGGCTGAGCGCTGGGGGGCTTCCACCTGCTGCCTGTGTGTACCCCCTGCCCCTGTTTATGCCCCACAGCTGCCACCCCGCTGCTCTGTGCTGTGCTCCCTCCCCCTCAGGCTCTGCTACTTCTGTGCCGAGTCTGCTCGTGTGTTCTTTGAGAAGGTGTTGCCTTGGGTGGTGATCAAGCTGAGATACTTATGGGTAGTAATACTAGGCAGTTTGGCAGTGTGCAGCGCTCTTGTTGTCTTCTATTACCCTGGCCTGCAGCTCCCAGACTCACAGGAGTTCCAGCTTTTCTCTCGGGATCATGTATTTGAGCAATATGACCTAGAATACAAGTACAAATTCTGGTTTGAACGCAACCTTCGGAAAGATGTGGTCAACCGCCTGCCAGTGAGGGTGGTGTGGGGTATCCAGGCAGTGGACAACGGAGACCACCTCAATCCTGCCTCCAAGGGTTCCCTAGTGTTTGATGAGGAGTTTGACATGGCCCATCCAGAGTCGCAGGAGTGGCTGCATGGTTTCTGCCGGGAGCTGCGTAACCAGAGTTTCTATTTGCCCACCCTGGGACCCCTCCTGCCTAACTGCTTCATTGACACCTTCAAGCTGTGGATGGAAGAACGAAAGTGTCAGGACCCCATCAATGGGGTGAACCGATATCCGTGCTGCAAGGATTCTGCCTTCCCTTACTCTCGGTATGTGTTTGACCAGTGCATCCATGAGGGCATCAAGGCTCTTTACCAGACCCCACGGGAGTATTTCATTCCTGGTGTGGCCGGGCCAAAGTTCAGCCGGGACACAGGCAAGGTGGTGGCAGTGGTGGTGGAGTATGATAGTAACATGCTGTGGTCTCTCTCCTACACTGCCATGCAGGAGTTCTTTCAAAAGGTGAGTGATAACTTTTTGTCTTATTAAGTTAATACAGAATGTTGTTTTGTCTTATTTAAACTGTACATATATTATTTTGCAAATGTGACAAGTTAAATTTATGCCCTTTTTATAACTGTGATTGCAAGAAACTGCTATAATAAATAGTATTAGCCCAATAATGGACATTTTCCTGCAGGTGGACTCTTGGGTACAAGCACAGATGAAGGAGGCACCATATGGAATGCGAGGCGGCTGGTTCACATCCTATATGGAGTTCTATGACGTGCAGCACTCACTGTCTGTGGGGACAGGTGTAGCAGTGGCTGTGGCAGTAGGGGTGAGCCTAGCTGTGCTGGTATTCACCACTCTTAACGTGGTGGTGAGTCTTCTTGCAGTGGTAAGTGTGGGTGCCGTCATCTTGGTGACCTTGGCATCCCTGGTGCTGCTGGGTTGGCGACTCAATGTGCTGGAGAGTGTGACAGTTAGTGTGGCCATTGGCCTAGCTGTAGACCTCACCCTGCACTATGGTGTAGCATATAGACTCTCTCCTGAGGCTGAACGTGAGGCAGCTGTCACATGGGCCATTGGTCGCCTGGGCAGTCCGGTGTTCATGGCTGCTGCTACCTCCCTGGCTGCTGGGGTGGCTATGCTGCCGGCCAATGTGCTGGCCTATGTACACATCGGGACCTTCTTGACAGTGATCACCTCTGTCTCTTACGTGTACGCCACACTCTTCTACCTCCCTCTGTTGCGCATCTTTGGCCCAGAGTCTGGTTGTGGCCAGCTGTCATGCCCCAAGCTGTGCTTATGTTCTTGTTGTGGCCCAAGCAATCAGCAACATGTGGATAAGACAGTGTACCAACAAGCCTACATGAGTGAGTCCACGTTGTCCACTTCCAGCACATCCTGCCCACCACCCCAGACTCACCCGTCCTCGGACACCCACGAGCTGGAGCCGCTGACGGCCATGAGGCTCGCTGGTCGAGCCCGGATGGTGCATACGCCAGCCCGGCACAAGGTGGGGCTGGCTGAACCAGCTGCTCCACCTGAAGCCGTTGCCAATCACACCACACCCAACCCTGAGGCTGGAGCATCCTCTGGGATTGGACGCGCTGCCCGGTCTGGATCTTTATCTTCCTCTGTCAGTGGTCGAGACCATTCGACCTTCATCCCCCGTAAGGTATCCCTGCCCTCACCTGGAGGAGCAGTGAGTGAGGGAGGAGAACCCTCCCCCAGGCACAGTGTGGCTCCAGCCTCCTCAGCCACCACCATCCTTTACTCTGAGCCAGATACTGACTATGGCCAACAGAACCACCACCCTCAGGATGGCAGTGTGGCTCTGGGGTCAGCCATGATGGAGGCTGGGGCTGTGGTGGCATGAGAGGGCTGGGGAAGGTGGTGCTAGGTTGAGGCTGTCATTGTGATAACATGTTGCTCATTTCTCTTGTGTTGTGGTATGGTGGTGTGTTGGCAAGGAAAGCTCTGCCTTGAGGGGGCAGCTGTACCTGCCACGGTGCAGCTGGTGATACAAGTGTGTTGTTGCTGCACCAGGCAGGTATGTAACATTTGGTATCATATATACATAGATATAGAGGTATTATATACACATGTTTGATGTTGTTGTAGAATGTGTGTGTGTGTGTGTGTGTGTGTGTGTGTGTGTGTGTGTGTGTGTGTGTGTGTGTGTGTGTGTGTGTGTTAAGACTTGTGAATGAAGAACAAAAATATTTCGTTTTGTGAATTGTTAAAGATTGAATTTCATTAGTGATGAAGATGGCTTTTATATCATATAAAACAATCTGTTGTAATTTTTATGAAAAAGCAGCTTTCTGTAATTGTAGATACCAGAGCAGTCCTATAATTTTTAAAACCGGCACTTATATTATTAGAATTAAGTTTGATAACAATATTCTAAGAGTTTATTTGTTAATTTGTTCATACATTTCACTGAGTGGTTGGCGTCAGTTTTCCTAGCAGGACATTTGCCTCCAAGGTTAGCTGAGCACATTTGTAGAGCCACTTGTCAAACCAGTCATTGTGTCCTGTCTCAGTAGCTCACTTATCTGCCTGCCTTGTGCACTGCTTCATTGGAACCTTGGCGTTTCCCTGGCCCCTCACAGCCAGACGGAAGTAGTGTTGACGCAACGCATAACGACCAAGTTTTAAAGTGACTTATTGTGTACCTGTGTTGTTACTGTTTTGGTGTGCTGAAGTGAGTTGACAATGTGTTGTTTAGAGTGACAGCTTTTTTTAAATGTGGTGATGTTGCATAGTGCATTTTTTTACAGAATAGTAACTCCTTGATCAGCATTTTTCTTATTATTTGCAAGTCATGACCAAAAGACCCACTAGAGCTGCCAAGACTTAATCTGAAGGTGTGTTCATGATGGATAAGTTTTGTCAATTTGTAAAAAGAAGAGAAAGAAAATATATATATATATATATATATATATATATATATATATATATATATATATATATATATATATATATATATATATATATATATATATATATATATATTAAACATGGTCAACTCAAAACAAGGAGTTACTTTATTACCAGATTGATATTCATGCATAATGACCAGCACAACATTGCACAGCCTGAAGTCTGCACAATACAGCTCCACAATGCATCAAGGATATTGTGCACAATACCACACAGCACCAGACCATCCAACAAAACTACAAGACTCCAGTCAGTTGTACGCCAGCAGGATCTGTGGCACCCATGATACAGTGCACAGTGATGCTTATTTGACCGTGAACTGATCTGACCTGACCTGACCTCAGCAAGAGGTCATACAAGTATCCTGGGACCACTGTATGTAGCCCAGTCACTTATGCACCAGATTTCTTGATTGTATGTGTCAGACTGAAGTGTAAAAGATAGTTTCTTTGTAAGATTTCTGCCAGTAGCCTGTGTGTCCCAAGGCAGCGCTGGGCTCACCAGGATCAGCGGGACAAGAGTGTTGGAGGCGGTGGAGTGTTCTGGAGGTCTTCTCTTAGTTGACTAAGATGTGATCATTTTGCTTGTGTCCTTCAGGAAATGTATTGTATAGTGTGGTATATCTTATGAGATACATACACATGACCCTACAACCCCTTGCCTGCTGCCCACTACAACTTACCAGACTACATCACTACTTGGATCTCTAGGAACTATCTATAGGAGATAGGTAACTATTTTGCTTGAGAGCAAATCTCAAATGATCTTCCATGAATATTTTTGAGCTTCTCTCACACAGTAAAGCCCCAGTGCATGAAATTATAAACAAAATTTGGGTGAGCTGGGGCCATATTCTAACCCACAGCATTACTTGTACATTTTTATTCATTGTTCATGAATGGGAAATCCTTCCTGTAAAACTCAGAAGGAAAGATTCACTTTGATGGTAATGATGGTTATATCAAAGAACAGTAAGTTATAGAAAATAGAATGTGTATAGTCACAGGTGGGATGTTCAGACTGTAGTGTGAATTTACTTCTCATTTCACCCATGCAATAGTGTGAGGAAAGAGGTGGTTTTACCTTAATAAACTTCATAAACAATTATGAAAAACTAGAGAAATGAAAGACAAAGTACACACACACACACACACACACACACACACACACACACACACACACACACACACACACACACACACACACACACACACACACACACACACACACACACACACACAAGATATTTTGATTATCATATAAAATGTTGACTAATTTAAGAGTGACATTTCAATTCATGGACAAAGATATGATGAAAAAAATCATCACAATCATGATACATCCAAAGCTGCAATTTGCAGCAGTGGTGTGGTCTCCGAGCTCTAGAAAAGATATAAGAAGATTGGAACAGATACAGAAGATTGCTACAAAGATGGTGCTTGAACTAAAGAACCTAACATATGAAGAACGGTTGAAGGAAATGGGACTACCAACCTTATGAGATATAACTGAACAAGGAGACCTTATAACAATGTACAAGATAAGTCATTGGCATTGAAAAGATAGACAAGGAAGACCTGATGCTGGTGACAGAAGAAGATAGAAGGACAAGAGGTCATATAAAGAAGATCAGGATGAGGCAGTGTGTGAAGGATATTGGAAAATACAGTTTTCCACACAGAATGGTGGAGAAGTGGAATGCATTGAATAATGTTGTTACAGCTCATAATGTGCATAACTTTAAGGAAAAATTGGATAAATGGAGACAGGACTATGAGCCCTGCTTGAAACTTGTACAATACTGTACAACTATGTAAACTAGATAAATAGACACACACACACACACACACACACACACACATATACACACACGCCTGGTAGCTCAGTGGTTAGAGCGCTGGCTTCACAAGCCAGATGACCGGGGTTCGATTCCCCGGCCGGGTGGAGATATTTGGGTGTGTCTCCTCACGTAGCCCTGTTCACCTAGCAGTGAGTAGGTACGGGATGTAAATCGAGGAGTTGTGACCTTGTTGTCCTGGTGTGTGGTGTGTGCCTGGTCTCAGGCCTATCCCAAGATCGGAAATAATGAGCTCTGAGCTCGTTCCGTAGGGTAACATCTGGCTGTCTCGTCAGAGACTGCAGCAGATCAAATAGTGAATTACACACACACACACACACACACACACACACACACACACACACACACACACACACACACACACACACACACACACACACACACACACACACACACACACACACACACGGCCCGGTAGTTCAGTGGTTAGAGCGCTGACTTCACAAGCCAGAGGACCGGGGTTCGATTCCCCGGTCGGGTGGAGATATTTGGGTGTGTCTCCTTTCATGTGTAGCCCCTGTTCACCTAGCAGTGAGTAGGTACGGGATGTAAATCGAGGAGTTGTGACCTTGTTGTCCCGGTGTGTGGTGTGTGCCTGGTCTCAGGCCTATCCGAAGATCAGAAATAATGAGGTCTGAGCTCGTTCCGTAGGGTAACATCTGGCTGTCTCGTCAGAGACTGCAGCAGATCAAACAGTGAATTACACACACACACACACACACACAGAATACCTACTTCTCAGTGACAATTGTGCTCTCCATAGAAGAACAGAATTATAATGAAACTTAAACTTGAATACTTGTCAAGTTGTCACTTTCAATGCACTGAGGGCTTTGCTGTTTTCATTCATTGTACAAGTGAGTGAATGCTCATTTCAGCGAAGAACACTTTATCTGTTTTCAGTGGTCTTCAGAGAACAAGATACGCACAGAATCTTTGCTACAACAACACCCTTTCTGCCTTTCTCATACACAACAAGCCTTTTATATCCTTACTTGACCACATCCCTTCCTTTCCTTTCCTCCCTCCTCATCCTGCGCAGGCGAAGGATGAGGTTTGCTTACTCCTCTTGGACAGTTAATCTGGTGACAGACTTGCATTGCTGAGTGACATGCTGAGTTGCTTGGCACTTGACTAGAATTGTATATTTTGAGTGTGAGGTTCACTATTGAGTTGTGTTGTGTGTAAGTGCTTTCAAAGAGAAGGTTGGATCTGCACAGGGATTTATTAGTCAGGTAGTTTAAGTTATATATATATATATATATATATATATATATATATATATATATATATATATATATATATATATATATATATATATATATATATATATATATATATATATATATTTTTTTTTTTTTTTTTTAAAGGTTAGAATCTCAGTTTTTTTGTATTTTTCAAAAGTTATGGTAGTTGCTGTGTTTTATCAAAAACATTTTTCAAAATCAATTTAAGAATTTTAAAAAGGAATTATATCAAATTTGGGGGAAGAATGATAATAAGTGCATTCATCTAATTTCAATGTTATGCATAAACATGCTTCACAAGTCTGGTTATCAAACAGTTAGCCACCAGCCAGTACAGGAAGTGTCATATGACAACAAGATCTGTAGTACAATAACTCATAGACAAATCAGGTTCTCAGAATTTTAGAAATCTAAGTCTATTTTACAGCATTAGCTACATGCAAGTTCATAATTAAACAATCATATCTATATTCCTTTGACGGCAATACAATATTCCTTTGATGTGCAATATAATCAACACCAGTAAAACAAAAGCATTAGAAGGTACTCTTGAAGAGCCTTTACATAATGAAAAGACAAGGGAATGATACTCTTGTTTCCAACTTCTATATCATTGATCCAGCATGAGGTACTGCAGGCTTTATGCACTCAATGAATTACTCTATTAATGGAGATATGATTCTGTTCAGAATCAGTATTTTGGGTAAAGGAGAAGTGGTAGCTGTGTATTGGTGGAGGGAGAGGCTTATCAGTGGCTGCAGCTTTCCCTTGTTGCCTGTGTGTGGGTAGAGGGAAAGGTTTTATGAAAGAGTTTGGGTGTGTTGGTAAAGGAAGAGGTTATGTAAGGGATGGAGCTTTCCTTTGTGGTTTGTGTGAGAGTGTCAAGGAAGAGATTTATCATTGTGCTGTGTCTGTATGGGTGATAAGAGGCTTATCATAGACCAGCTGCCCTTTTTGAGCTGTGTACAGATGGCAGAGAGGTTTATTAGAGGCTGCAGCAGTGTATGGGTGACAGAGAGGTTTATTAAAGGCTGCAGCTGTGTACAGGTCATGGAGAGGCTTATCAGAGGCTGCAGCTGTGTATAGGTGACAGAGAGGCTTATCAGAGGCTGCAGCTCTGTATGGGTGACAGAAGCTTAAGGAAGCTTAACAGAGTGCAGCTGAGTACGGGTGATAGAGAGAAACTTATCAGAGACTGCAGCTGTGTATGGGTGACAGAGAGGCTTATCATTCTTCCCTTAAGGTGATATGCTGCTGAACTTTGAATAATTACCAAGTGTTTATCTTTACTTCCCAGATTTGATCCTCTCAGCAATTTTTCATTATCTATTTTATCCATGACAACTATTAACTTGTTTGATCTCATCGTGATTGAGAAACATAATCTCTAGACTTGTAATAGTGCTTTAGTTAGGAATGAATAGTAAATGGTGTAATTTTTTAAATTTTTATTTATTCTTTTTTTTTTTTTTTTTTTTTTTTTTTTTTGTGCAACAAAGAAAATGGCATAGTGTTTTTGACATGAATTTTGATTAATAAATTGTGTAATATTTTGACTTTTGAGAATTTTGAGTCACAAAAGGTGTTGAAAACCAGTTTTTGTGATTCACTTGGAGTGCCATTGAGGGAAAGGTAATGCTGGTGACTTTTTCTGATGGGCAGGAGATGTTAGGAAAAAAAATGAACGTGACATCAGTACATTAAGAATACAATAGTCTTAGCCATATTTATGTAAGTCAACTTGTATAAATAAAATGTACTATATTTTCATACATTAGGAATCAGTTGTTTCCTCGGTATTGAAATATGATTTGGTCTGTGGTGGTCAGAGCAAAGGTGAGGTTTCTAAGGGTTTTATATTTAACATACTGTCTCATGGTTTCTGCTTTCTATAAATATCTTGAAAATATCTTAAATATCTCAGTTTAATTTTTTGTTAGATTATTACTAATGGGGCTTTCATGTTTTTTATATTTAATGGTGCAACAAACCCTTTCCCCGTCACTCAAGTCTGTGTTCATAATAATACACTACTAATTCTTTTATATATATATATATATATATATATATATATATATATATATATATATATATATATATATATATATATATATATATATATATATATATATATATTATTTATATATATTCTTTTAAAATCCTTCAATAAATTTACAGTATGGGGTTGGTTAATTACTTATTTGTAGATTTATTTTATTTATCAGTTTTCATTATTTTTAGTTTTAAATACTATGTTATTAAGGCATTTAACATAACTGTTCTATGGGTTAATTTCCTCTTATCATATTTTGATAATTAGTATTGGACTGGAAAATACAAATAACCTTTTAGTGGGGTACAGTATTACAGGCACTAATCTATCATCACTTCCTCTTAATTCTTTTCCTGCCTCTAATCCTCTCTAAAATCAAATAAACTCCAAAAATGTCAACATTATTTCATTTGACTAGGTAATACAGGTAACTTATCTTGTGATATAAATAATAACCAGTAAGCATTTGTCATCTCTTTCTTGTGTTAGGTAGGAGTGGAAATCCAGACTTGGGCTAATTTAGGTGTGAATAAATGCAGTAGTTTGAATGTCTCAGGCCACTCCGACCACCACACACCATTCAAGCGCTTCCATTCCAGTCCATCGATATTCTCTTCCTCTTGATTCTCCTTTCTTTGTTCACACAATTATTGACTCTATGACCTGACTACACTACCTACTCTGCTGCCCTTATTTTCAGTGGCATATTCTCTTGTAAGTATCTTTCTGTTCCTCTCTTAGTCATTCATCTGGATAAAATGCATACATATTCTTCTAGTACACAAAATTTTTCATTCTTAAAATTTCTTTGTCTCTGATTACAGTCCACAAACTATTTTTAATTTTCCAATATGCTTTTTATTTACATTATCTCAATTTGTATAATTACAATGTTTCTTTCTATTTGTCTATCTAATAACTTTTTTTCAGCTCAACTATTGTACATGACACATTCTCTTTGCCTTTTCTTTTATCAAGCCATCTTAAGTGCCAATCCAATGATTCTCAATATGTTTGATCTCTTCTACTCTTGCTGTGGATATTATCAAAGCAAGTGTCGTACATCCACAACCAACATTATTTTCTGGTTGACTTAGTTCAAGTTTTAGGTGTGCTTTTCTACCTCCCATGATCCCCTGGTATTTTTCCTTACCTTTGTTACTCTTCAGACTTTCATTACATTCCTCTATTCATATCATGTTCATCATGTCAAACACTTCCTCAGGGGCCATGAGTAATTTCTATGAATTTCAGTTATTATTCCCTACTTTCAGTTCCTCAGAACTTTGTTTTTTGTTGGTTGCTTACAGTAATACTCCCAAAAAAATAATGAGTCTTACATTTATGTCATTATTTGGATGCTAATCTCTGGAGTTCTTATCAAATCAGTGTCTGTTTTTAGTTAATATATTTTACTTATTTTAAAATGGATGTTGTCCTATTATCCCTTCATGTGTTTGGCTGCAGTGGCTGTTGTGAAGGTGGGAAGTCTCATGAAGATCAGCTAATGAAATGAGAAATTTGCCAGCATTTATGTAAGAGAGACAACCAGAGTACTTTTATACTAAAGAAAATATTGAAATATCATACCCCGACAAAGTTACTACAGTTCATCACTGTCAAAAGATAATTTAAAAGGATAGTACTTACAAATCTCTTCTCTATTATAATGTAAGTATTCCTACAATGAAGAGATGTTTATTTATTTTAATACATCCATTTACCCATGCTAGGTTGCTTATTAGTAAGTACAAATTTGTATTCAAATGGAATCCATGACATTTTGACACAAGCAGTACTCATCCTCAAGCCTGGCTTACATTCGTCACCTGCCAGAGTTTGTTAGCAAGGCAGCAAGTAGAGATGATGAGAGCATAACATCAGTTCTGAATTTTGTTTATGCAGTTCATCTGTACTTTTTGTACATAACAGTAATGTTATGGCATTGGCAATATATGTAATTGGGTAAGTGGTGATTCTTATGAAGGATTGCTGTTTTTTTTTTAGTAGAATTAGGATAATTTTCCCTCAACCCATTGTTGCTACAGCAAATGTAGGAATTTTTTAAGGTATTTTCAAAGAAAATTACTTTTTATAGGAAGAAAATATACATTTGATTATTAGGCACAACAAAAAATACATATTTACACTCCTCTACCTACATACCAGGCCAGCAATCCCATACAAAGTGGCTCATACAAAGCATCACAGTTTATTGATTAAACTCAATATTCTTTAATAACAAGATTAAAATTGTGCAATTCCATGAAGTATCTGAAAACAGTAAAATAATCATACATATATAATTTCAGTATATCATATATATGATCACATAGGTAATTCCTGAATGTTTTCAGACATGTACACCCTTAAAATCACTTTAGCTATAGTAAAACTAAATTGTACTGACCTGTAGGGTGTTGTTTACCATTCTGCCAGATTTCCAACTAAAACATTTAGCTTATATTACTCAGGGTTCTTTAATCTTAGTACAGACAACCCCCGCTTAACGAAGGGGTTACGTTCCTAACAAACCCTTCGTTAAGCAAATTTTTGTTAAGCGAACCAATTATAACAAGTTTAACCCGACTTGAGCTTCCATTGAGAGTAAACAAAGCGAGAGTGCATCATAGTACAGTAAAAGGTTTAATGAAAGTAAAAATTATGAAGTTAAACATTTAAGCAGTTTAATTTAAGACTAAATCATTATAATGTACATTAATGTATGTATGTAAGTAACTTTATAATGTTGATGACCTTAAATTTATGAAGAAGGAGAGTGAAGCAGGAAATATGCTAGCTGGCAACCTGTCTTATGTAAACAGAGGGCACATCATTGTACTGCATACAAAACTCATGTACCACATTTCCACAAGGCTTTCCATTTTATCCATTGCAGAGTCACGAGTTCAGGTGGTTCTTTTAGCTTGCAAGGAAGATATGATCTCATCAGCCTTCTTAATAGAGTCTGCTGACTTGAAAATGGTAGACAGTAGATGGAGTCAAGCCATGGTGGGAAGCAATGCTATTAGTTTCCTCTCCTCTCTCGTGTCTGTGAGTAATATCCAGCTTCACTTTGAGAATAAGAGACTTCCTGGTCTTCTTAGCAATGCTAGGTGACATTCCAGGGCACTTTGGTGGCATGTAGAGCGAGGGAAGACGAGCTACTGCTGATGCTGTTATTATTTTGAACTAGGGGAGTGAGTGGTGTGCGTTTTGTTCACGAGAGGCGCTGGTGTATTCAAAAGCCTGTCGGCTTGCATGATACAGCGGGGCTTTCAAACTTGTAAAAAATTACCTGGATAAAATTTCGTTAAAGCAAGTTTGGTGTTCATTAAACGAGCAGATGGTAGTAAAAGGAAACCTTCATTGTAGCGAAATTTCTTGTGTGAACCTTCGTTAAGCGGGGGTTGCCTGTATAATCAACAAAACACATTCTAAGCATATTCTGACTATATCATAAAATAGTAGATGATACAAATAAGTGTTTTATACCAAGTCAAATGAAGGTATTTCATGTACACGTAGGACAATGTGGCATATCAGGTTGGGCGACATTGCCACTCAAGGTAGGATTTTCCCTGGGGGGAAGGTGGGCAGTCAGGTCACCACGCAAGTGCAAATCAACTCACTTCTCATCTGGTTGCCACAATGGAAGGACACACTGATGCTTCCCCATTTTTCTGTGTGTTGTACAGCCAAACCAAGGAATTCATCTCCAGAATTAATAGATACTTCTTAAAAAGAAAAAGCAAATTGAGGACCACTTTTACCCACAAATCAAGCGAGGAAAAGGACAGCAGATGGAGCTGGTATATCGAAGCCACACTGAAGAGGATTTGTTCCAGCGCAAACACAATATGTACCACAGCACCTCAACCCTGTCGGCCTGTGTTTATTTCTCCGGAAAAGAACCACTCTGCAACAATAACAAACTTCAATGACTTCCACAAGTCATCTTGGGGCAATAACCGAAATAAAATTGTCTCATCTTATGTTTCTTTTCCCCACTCATTATATTACACTAGGTATCTCAAGAGGACATAATAGTAAATACGTATTAGGTAAATTACCAGTAATTTTCTTTCACTTTTATAACCAACACCTTTACTGTATCTAATTTAACTATGGCATCTTCATGTCTTGTCCCCCCCCTCTCCCCCTTTTTTTTTTTTAGCAAAGTCATGCATTACATTGAATAAAGAACAGTTACTCCATTTTCTCTGAAGTAATGAGATATGGCAATGTTGCACAGATTATCCGCCTCGCCCTATGGGTCAGTACAATTTAGTCTTTCTATAGGCTTTATAATCTATGATGGCATACATTTCACAAGAGAAAACAAAATACCATATGATCCTAAGATTGTACTGAGAAGTCAATAAATTCTCATCTGCATCATGAGCAAGCACTATATGAACTCTGGAGCAATTCACAGCTGATTCATCATTTCTCTCTATGACTAGAATGCCACAACACAACCTGTAGCCTGCTCAGCTCAGACACCGAATCCTTTTGCTGGATGACACCTTTTGTTCCTGCCACATGGCCACTAAATCAGCTCCTCAGTAGGAAGAAAAATGAATAAAAAAAAAAACAATTTTTTTATGGATATGACTCGGTCTCGGCTCCCCTCCTTTAATGGAAATGCCGGCCTGATATGCAGATAGTAGATAGTGAAGAGTCTACTTCCAAAACATGGCACTTAAAAGAGAAAAAGCAGAATGTATGAGTAATCATAGAGAGGGAAGAAAAGTTAGAAGTATTGATAGCACACTTGAACTATCAGCAAGGATATTTCATTTATAAATTTACAAAGCTGTAATTGTGATGCATAAACTCTAATGTAACACAAATTCTACATAAAATTTCACTATGTACACAACTTATTACATAGCTCTGTACAGTGTCCGTCATGGAGAGCAGGAACCACCTCTTGCACCATTCCTATGGCAATCAATATACAGGATATATATATATATATATATATATATATATATATATATATATATATATATATATATATATATATATATATATATATATATATATATATATATATATATATATATATATATATATATATATATATATATATATATATATATATATATATATATATATATATATATATATATATATATATATATATATATATATGGACACAGGTCTGAAGTATTATTTACATATACCAATTACTAATAATTCTAATAAGTACACATTGGTCTTAATGTTTTATAACTAACTCAAGGTAATAAAAATAATGAATAGATATGGAAACTGTGAAGACTTAAAAAATTATCAACACTCAACCAAGGAATCACTCTAATTCAAAATTTCCAAGATGGCAATGCACACTTGCCTATGTCTCCTTCTGCTTCCTCTCCTGCAGCAGACTCTTCAGGAACAGCTCACCAGCCCTATAGGAGGAGCGCACTAGAGGACCACTAGCAGTGTAAGCAAATCCCAGACTTTCTCCAATCTCCTGCCACTCTTGGAACTTGCCAGGAGTGACATACTCGGCCACTCGTAGGTGCCTCTTGGTGGGCTGCATGTACTGTCCGAGTGTCAGGCAATCCACACCGGCACTGCGGAGGTCTGTGGGGAGGAAGCATGTTTGAAGAAACAAGGTACTTTGTGGTTTACTTAAAATTCTACTACAAGTCTGTGGTCTTCAACTCCCTCAATGTGAAGAAAATCATTCATGAATAACATACACTAAACTAGTTATATCAGAAATACCAAACGGGCACTGAAGACTCTTATCATGGCCATCTCCTGCCGAGGGAATTCCTAGGAAAGAGCATCTGAGTAAATTATATCTAATCCTAAGATTATGGGTAAAATAAGGAGTCGGATAGTCAGCCCATGTTTCATGTTAATAACGGTACAAACAGTGTTTCACATTTTTTTTTTTTTTTTTTTTTTTTACGTAGGGAAGAGGGCCAGCCAAGGGCAAAAAAAAAGAAAGTTAGAAAAAAGCCCACTTGAGCGCTGGCTCTCCAAAGAGTAGAAAAAGTGCCAAAACCATCAGCCAGAATTAGGGGAGCAAATGCCTCGATACCTCCCTCTTAAAAGAAGACAAGTTGTAGGAATTTGGAAATACAGATGCAGGGAGGGAGTTCCAGAGTTTACCAGTGAAAGGGATGAATGATTGAGCGTACTGGTTAACTCTTGCATTAGAGAGTTGGACAGAATAGGGATGAGAGGAAGAAGAAAGCCTTGTGCAGCGTGGCCGCAGGAGGAGGGGAGGCATGCAGTTAGCAAGATCAGTAGAACAGTTACCATGAAAATAGCGATAAAATATAGAAAGGGATGCAACATTTCGGCGGTGAGAAAGAGACTGAAGACAGTTAGTCAGAGGAGGGAGTTGATGAGACGAAGAGCTTTCGATTCCACCCTATCAAGCAAAGCTGTGTGACTGGAACCCCCAAACATGCGAAGAGTACTCCATACAGGGACGGATAAGGCCCTTATACAGAGTAAGCAGTTGGAGGGCGAGAAAAACTGGCGGAGACGCCTCAGAACACCTAACTTCATAGAAGCTGTTTTAGCAAGAGATGAGATGTGAAGTTTCCAGTTAAGATTATGAGCAAAGGACAGACCGAGGATATTCATTGTGGAAGAGGAAGACAGTTGAGTGTCATTGAAGAAGAGGGGATAGTTGTCTGGAAGGTTGTGTCGAGTTGATAGATGGAGGAATTGAGTTTTTGAGGCATTGAAAACTACTAGATTTTCTCTGCCCCAATCGGAAATTTTAGAAAGATCGGAAGTCAGGTGTTCCGTGGCGACACTTGTAAAGACTCAAGCCAGTCCCTGGTGCTCCATGATACACTTTCAATTGATCACTCTGATAACAATATGATTGTGATCTTCAGTTACATGGTAATAATCACAGAATAACAGTCAACTTCCAGTGGGACTGGCTAACTTTGTGCACTTGTCCTGTACATATTGTAGGTACAGTACTTACCCTTCATGGTCTGCAGCACCTCTTCATCTGTCTCCCCAAGGCCAAGCATGATGGATGACTTGGTCACTAGATTCTCTTTCACTGCTTTGGCATCCTCCAGAACCTTCAGTGATTGCCTGTCAAGGATATTCATATTACATATGACAATGACTTTATTATAAAATTATTACAATATTCCATCCAACATGAGATGGAAATGATTGGGTTCTATTTTCAAAGTTACTCATTTAATGTTTCAGTTCTATTAAAATTTCAATGGATACTAAATTAAATCCATCATATACAGCTAAAAAAGACAAATATGCTGTTGTATGAAGGGAAGGAGGAGGGTAAAACATCTAGTAGATTCTGAGTCGTCTGCTGAACTGGGAATTAAAACAAAGCTGTGGATTTGTAATGAGAGTTAATATACCACATGAAAGGCAAACATTTACATGTGCCATGGGTCACCTCTCACCTGTATCTGGCACGAGGGTCACGAACTCGGGGGGTGAGGGACTCCACTGTCTCAATATTGTGAGCAAAAACATCAAGGCCGGAAGAGGCAATGGTGGCCACACTTTCCTTGTTGCCACCAAAGTCAGGCACTAAACATTCCACCAGTATAGAAGAGTTCCTGGAGGACATAGTCATGCATAATGATACATGGAGGAACAATTGTGGAAAAGGACCACATTAAATTATCAAAGCACAATTAAAATCCATGAAGAATAACAAATGAAAACTGGCCAAGGATTACGTACTGTCTCTTCAGTTCCTTCACTGTCTCAGCAAAATGAGATGAACCACCATCAGGAACATCTATGAAACACAATAGAACATTATAACCTGAGAAATATAAAACAAGTTGCATTAATCTTAATGCAGTCTGGCCATTACTCCTTCACGGTGCTGCCCTACCTAGAAGTGATACTTTTCAAAGGCATGAATCTGTATGTTCTCTGCAGAAGGGAGATGAATTTCTTTATACTTCAGTCATAGGAACAACACCAAAGTGACAAAATTACTGTTACTGCTGCTGAGTGCTTACCATCTCTGTCCACAGAGGTGAGCACTACATAGTCCAGTCCCCACTTGGCAATGGCAGTGGCAGTATTCAAGGGCTCATTGGGGTCCAGGGGGGGTGGCTTACGTGCTGTTTTAACAGAACAGAAACGACATCCTCTGGTACATGTGTCACCCATCAGCTGTGGGAGAACAGGTTCACGCCAATCATATTAATACCTTCCTCTCTATGTCTACATTTACTTGTTGTTACAAACATTATGCTGGACATAGCACACAAGAGTAACAAGAAGGGCAGAAGGAAGGCTCTTCTGAAAACAAATTCCTGTGACACAAAAGCCTCAACAGAGCACAACCAGGACAGCATTCACAATACATACAGTGATGGCAACTCTCAAATATGTACATATAGCTCATGGCTTCTTACTCACCATGATTGTGGCTGTTGACACAGTGTCATCATTTCCACCCCAGCACTCCCCAATGTTGGGACAACGTGCCTCCTCACAAACAGTATGTAAGTTGAGACCTCGGAGATCTGCCTTGAGCTGCAATACCAATAATATTCACATATCAAAACCTGATCAAGTCCATTACTATATAGTGGAATTTGCATGTTGCTGTTAAAATCCAAAATGTTAGGAAACAAACTATTTTTCAACGTAAAATTGATTAAACCATTCCCAGACACCCGTTTACCCTATCTTAGCAGCTTGTGACAGACACTCCTGCAGTCAAGATGGCCGCTCCACAACATCTCCAGGTCAGAAATTATTAATCTAAAAAAGGATGTACTATCAAATTAACTTAATGACAAGTAACTTAATAGAGGATATTATTTAGACATGCAGGTATTCTGTTTGTGACCGATCTAGTTAGGGAAAAGTTAGAGTAGCACAGAGAAGAGTAACCCACTTGCTGCTAAACTGAAGGTAAACATCACACTTAGACATCTTACTGTTGAGTAGTGATGGCAGTGTGGGTCATCAAGAAAGTCACAGTGACTGGGGATTACTCCTGAGCAATTAAAATTTTTTTCTATGAGGCTCTTCAATGGGATCACATTTACTTTATATAAAAAATTCAATTACTGTCTTATCCACTGTGTCTCTCCACCAAATCCATAAAAATCAAGGAACTATTTATAGAAACAACAACTTTTGCTTTGTCTTTAAGCATTAAAAATAAGTAACTAAATCTGAGAACCAAATTATTTTACAGAAACCAAAGCAATTACGAGTTCAGTACTTATTTATTCAAAAAGGAAGCCATTTGGTAACTGAGATTTCACTCCACTCTATATTATTGAGTCTAATTCTACATGTTGACTGACTTTTATCTGCAATATCTGTACTGTACATGTAATTACAAAATCTTTCTTGCTAATAAAAACAATTTTCATACTATGCAATAGAGTATAGCAATTATGATAAAAAAAATTAGTGAATAAAGTTCATCAGTTTAAAAGAGAATTGACAGATCTAGAGTTAGTGAAAATAAAGGTGAAGAATGTAATAAAGTATACATAGATGAGTAAGTGGAGTCATCTACCTGCCAAGGTGACCATTAGGAAATGCCACTGAATAGACAATGCATTAGTAACAAAAGACAATGCACAGTGTGCTAATTTTCAGAGTACACTGTCAAGGAATGCCCTTCTTTCAAATCTCTTACCTTGCTGTAATTCTTGCCAACAGGGATTTCCCTCTTGAGCCAGGGTGGGAGACGCAGCCGTGCAGACTCCCCAGCCTCCCTACGCAGTTTGCCAGTGTAGTCTTCCCAGGTGGTGTCCTTTGTCACCTGATGATGAAAATATCTTATTGTCCAGGCATTTTTTGGTAATCTATTTGGTGAATCAATTCATTCTACATTCCATTTTCACTGTAAAAGAAAATCTATTACTCAAGTCATCCCTTCCACGCCTCCCTAGACATTTAACCTGTGAAATTAATATTTGCTAGCATTTATATCTTAATATCTGGATTATTACTGAAAGGTCTGAATTATATGCAGGAGTATGAAAAATGCAAGAAATTTTATACTAACAAAACACAGCTCTATTCTAACACCAAATGCAAGAAATTTTATACTAACAAAACAGCTCTATTCTAACACCATTCAAACCTTCCAGTGCTCAGGCTGATGATACAACACATAGCAGTACTTGCCTCGCCTGATATAAAGTCACCCAGAGAAGGTCCCTCAGCAACCTTCTCCTTTTTCTCCCGAGAAAGATTGCTGGCGGGTCTCCAGCCAACAGCCCGCACCGGCCTCAGTGCCTACAGGGGACATCATGATAATAACCAAAGAGTGAGGCATAACTTACATCTGCATATTGTTTTCTATCATCCAAAGATTTCAAAGTGGCTGAGAGGTTGTAGTAAAAATGTGTCAAGTTTGATTTATTGCATTTAATTACTGTATAAGATGCAATTACTATTTGGTTTGACAGATACTAATACCAGCTCTGACTCTTTCCTGCTTTTAGGCAATCTAGTGGAGGAGATTCAGGGAGTTTGGAGATTCAGATTGAGGGTTGAGTTAGGGATGGTGATTTGGATTAGGTAAAATATCAAGATTTGGACCAGGATAAGGCACTGTCCCCGAGAAAGCATCCCACACGCTCGCCTCGATTCCAAGTTCCTCCACCCTGCTGATTTGACGTCACATATATGAAGCCACACTATTGGTCAGAGAGAGAGAGAGAGAGAGAGAGAGAGAGAGAGAGAGAGAGAGAGAGAGAGAGAGAGAGAGAGAGAGAGAGTATGGTAACTAATAAGGCAGCATTTCTCAACCTTTTTACCCTTGCATGACCCTTAAAATACATGACATGTCTCAAGGAACCCCTTCGGAAAAACAAAATTATATACCATATATTTCTCATTTTATGTGACGTCAAATCAGCTGGGTGGAGGAGCTGTGAAGGGGGAGCCGGGAATCGAGGCGAGCGCGCGGGACGCTTTCTTGGGGACAGTGCCCAGGATAAGATATGCAATAAATGCTAATCCTAAGTCTAGATGTGATAATAATGGGCTATCAACATCAGAAGAAAGATGAGTTACCCTCTTACATGAAATTTGAATTTGAGGAAAATTAGCCTAGCTCACAAGACAGCTATGGCAACTCACTTTATTTAGAAGCATCCTGTGGTACCCGTAGGACGCAATTTGTGCTGACAAGTTCGTTATGCACCAACTCAGCCGCTCTTGATGACAGTAGAGGATGGTCAATGGTGTTGTCGTAACGCACACATACACTCTGGTGCACAACGCATAAAAGGATGCTCTTCAGGGCTACGACTTTTCTTGGAATCTTACGTGCCTGCGTCAAACATTCGGACGTGTCCAGAATAAAATTAATGTTTCAGGTCAGCTGTTCTTTTAATCTCTTGGTTGCCTGTTCTACTTTTTTGTCGTTTATGGGTCACCTCCTTATAAAACTTTCAGATGTTTTCTTTGCTTCTTGTTTTTCTACCTGTGGTTGAATATTTGGTGAGAAATGGGATTAACAATTATATCCTTTTTTTTCTTACTTGTGATGAGGCAATATTTGCGTCTTTTCAACGGCACGTCTTTTTGATGAATTTATATAATCTCTGGCAATATTTTTTCTTTTGATATTTCATACCTTGTTATTCTACATTTACTTTTTAATGCATCTTTGTTTTCTAAAAAAGCTATCCCTATTTAACTTATATATATATATATATATATATATATATATATATATATATATATATATATATATATATATATATATATATATATATATATATATATATATATATATTCCTTGGTACATATAATACGTATCCCAAAATATTCCAAGATTATTAACTGTTTACGTGTGGGAGACGTTCCTAATATATTTTCTATAGGTTTAAAGGAAATTTTGTTAGGTGTGGACACTTTGTTGTATAAGCATTCAAATTTTCAGTTTAAAACGCTAATCTTATTGTAACACATCACAAGAAGAAGAAGAAGACAACTGGAAGAAGTGCGTTTTCTTCTTGGTTTTTGTTTCGTCTTCGGTGTGAAATTCACCACGGTCGTCTGTTGGTCACCCAGCCAGCCTTCCCCATTACAGAGCGAGCTCAGAGCTCATAGACCGATCTTCGGGTAGAACTGAGACCACAACACACTCCACACACCTGGAAAGCGAGGCCACAACCCCTCGAGTTACATCCCGTACCTATTTACTGCCAGGAGAACAAGGGCTACACATTAAGAGGCTTGCCCATTTGCCTTGCCGCGTCCGGGACTTGAACCCGGACCTTCTCGGTTGTGAGCCGATCGTGCTAACCACTACACTGCGTGATATGTGACGTGTGGCTGTTTAAGAAAATGACATGACAGTCGACGATTACGAGTGATAATTGAAGGTGTAGACAGGAAGTGGAAAGTAATAAGACAGGAACAGATTAGTGCGAACAGTGTCTTGTTGAGTGATGCAAGTAGTAGGTACCTATTGTACAACAATTATGTATACTCTCAATGCGGGACACGAACTGTTTTCTACTCATAACTTAGTCAATTCTTCTCTCTCTACAATTACCTCACTTCATAATGAAATGCTAGTGT
>NC_059278.1:5082143-5084643 GCF_017591435.1 Portunus trituberculatus | reverse complement strand
CATCATCATCATTATCACCATCATAATCATAGTTATCATTACCATTAATTACACTCTTGATCGGGCCAACATTACCGCATCGAGTGACGTCACAAACAGCTGGCTATGACGTCGAATGAGTCATTACAACCTTTCTCCTGACCTACCCCCTTGCTTCTCCTCAGTAAGACGTAATCAGGATCTAAAAGAGGATGTGACTTGTGGAGGCGCGCCAGGATGTTAGGCGACACTTTGTACCAAGTTAAGCTGTGCTAGTGTGTTCTGCAATAGACGAGGATGCATGACTGTCTGCTGCACTGGAAGGTTGTGTTGTGCTAGTGTGTTGTACTGTGTCGGTGAACCAATACGAGCGAGAATGTACTACCAGTGTGTGTGTCTATGCTGTGCTAGATGGAGCTGATGCACGCTGGGCTGGGTGATGCAATGCTGATATCTAATGTGCTGCATGAGACTGTGCTGGGTCATTTGTTGTTGTTGTTGTTGCTATTGTTGTTGCTGTTGTTGGTGCTGTTGTTGGTGCTGTTGCTGCTGCTATTACTACTGCTGCTGCCATTTTGCGTTTTCTTCGCCTCATTTTCACTTCTCATATTCTTACGTACATCATTTTCATCACTTCTACACATGCAAATTCTGTCCACAACTTTCTTTTGTTTTTCCCGTTTGTTCCCTCCTTCCTCTACTCGCCCTTTATTACACAACTCCTTCATCCTTTATTCTTTCTGAGTCAACGGCCTCTCGTAAAGCTGGAAAAGGTCACGAGCAGGTCAAGGGTGAGGATGGGTGGCGAGGAGTGGTGGCGGTCAGGAAGTGTGTGTCTGGGTGTGGGGGGAGGATGGGAGAGTGAGGATTCATTTATGGTTTATTCGAAGCTTCTTAGGTTTGGTTGTGAGCGATTTGAAACTCAGGTCAAAATGATTAATCCGAATTTCTTATTGAGAGAGAGAGAGAGAGAGAGAGAGAGAGAGAGAGAGAGAGAGAGAGATGCCAGTCAGATAAAAGCAACCTCCGGCAAAAAGATAAAATAAAATAAATAAATATAAGTACATACACAAATACATACAAACATACAGACAGACAAATAGACATACAGACACACGCACACACAGAGAAAGGCTTGCCCTCAAACCGACCAATTGCGCCGTAGATTGCAAATGACGTCATCCTCTTCTCGTGACGTAAGAGGCAAAGAGGAGAGGAGGAGGAGGAGGAGGAGGAAGAAGAAGAGGAGGAAGAAGAGGAAGAAGAAGAGGAAGAGGAAGAAAAGATCATAGTTTAATTCACATTTTACTCCATTAGTTCCTCTGTTTACAAATCACGTATGTGAGATGTAGAGAATGTGAGATAGAGAGGAGGAGGAGGGGGAGGAGGAGGAGGAGGAGGAGGAGACGGAGGAGGAGGAGGAGGAGGAGGAGGAGGAGGAGGAGATAATGATGACGCAACTCTGACGTCACTCTACCATTGACCCGCGCGACTGAAGGGAAGGAGAGCAAGAGAGAGAGAGAGAGAGAGAGAGAGAGAGAGAGAGAGAGAGAGAGAGAGAGAGAGAGAGAGAGAGGAGGGAAGGAAGTAGTGACGTTGCAGGGCGGAGGCAGAGAGAGATGCATGAAAGGAGAGAGAGAGAGAGAGAGAGAGAGAGAGAGAGAGAGAGAGAGAGAGAGAGAGAGAGAGAGAGAGAGAGAGAGACAGACAGACAGACAGAGAGAGAGAGAGAGAGAGAGAGAGAGAGAGAGAGAGAGAGAGAGAGAGAGAGAGAGAGAGAGTGAGATATGAAGTGAAAAATGATAAAGGAAAAAAAAAACAATATGAAAAGAAGATGAGAAATAGGAGGAAGAGGAGAAGGAGGAGGATGAGGATGAAAGAGGAGGAGGAGAATGAGGAGGAGGAGGAGGAGGAGGAGGAAAGAGAAACACGTGACCTGTTTAGGAATCAACTAAAGATGTAGGAGTGTGGGAGAGAAATCCCGTCTCTCTCTCTCTCTCTCTCTCTCTCTCTCTCTCTCTCTCTCTCTCTCTCTCTCTCTCTCTCACTACACGACACTTTAATTCTAATTTGTTATGTGATTTTAAACTGAAATTATTGTTATTATTATTATTATTATTATTATTATTATCATTATTATTATTATTATTATTATTATTATTATTATTATTATTATTATTATTATTATTATTATTATTATTATTATTATTATTATTATTATTATTGTCATTATTATTATAACTATTATTATTATTACCATTATTATCATTATCATTGTTGTTGTTGTTGTTGTTGTTGTTGTTGTTATTATTATTATTATTATTATTATTATTATTATTATTATTATTATTATCCTTATTATTATTATTATTATTATCATTATTATCATTACTATTTATATCTAAGTTCTTTGATTACGAATATTTTTCTCTGCTCTGTATTTCTTGTTATTTATATTAGTATTTCTCTCTCTCTCTCTCTCTCTCTCTCTCTCTCTCTCTCTCTCTCTCTCTCTCTCTCC
>NC_059278.1:5052143-5077143 GCF_017591435.1 Portunus trituberculatus | reverse complement strand
CTCCTCCTCCTCTCATCCCTAAAGCTGTTTTGGACTGAGATTGCTCCTTCAGTACACCCTCCATTCCTCTCTCTCTCTCTCTCTCTCTCTCTCTCTCTCTCTCTCTCTCTCTCTCTCTCTCTCTCTCTCTCTCTCTCTCTCTCTCTCTCTCTCTCTCTCTCTCTCTCTCTCTCTCATATATGTCTTGCTTTCCGTCTCACATTTTCTCCCTTCTAACGCGTGAGAGAGAGAGAGAGAGAGAGAGAGAGAGAGAGAGAGAGAGAGAGAGTCAGGATGGGTAATGCTGCTGCTGCTGCTTCTGCTATTACTACTACTACTACTACTACCACTACCACTACTACTACTAGCCTATTACTACTACTACTACTACTACCCTTACTATTACTGTTGGATGGAGCGGCAGGTGGAGAGAAACCTTCATCTTATGTATATTACTCCTCTTACTTGATGTTTGATGGTGCACATTGCTACTAATACGAATAATAAGTCTGCTACTGTTTTTTTGTGTGTTTTTTTTAATACTATGTGGGCTTTTCACGGGAAATTTATGGGCTAAAGGGGATACTTTTTGGGGTACCTCCTATCTCAAAGCCCACCCGCTAGGAAACCGTTGCCCCGAGTGAGGAAGCCCAACCTACACTCGGACCGTGGACAGGATTCGAACCCGTGCTCTTGGAGACCCCTCGGACCCCAAAGCACGCATGGTTCCACTGTACCACGGCGGTCCCTTGGTTAGTCGTCCTTTGTGTTCTTTGCACCACCACCTCCAACGTCATAAAAAATACTGCTACTACTACTACTACTACTACTACTACTACTACTATACTACTACTACTACTACTACTACTACTACTACTACTACTACTACTACTACTACTACTACTACTACTACTGTTGCTGATGCTGTACTGCTGCTGCTACTACTGCACTACCACCACTGCCACCACTACTACCCCTACCACCACTACCACTACTACTACTACTACTACTGCCACTACTACCACTACTACTACTACTACTACTACTACTACCACCACCACTACCACCACCACTACTACCACCTCCTACTATTACTCTACTATTACTCTCTACTACCACTACATTACTCTCTCTCTCTCTCTCTCTCTCTCTCTCTCTCTCTCTCTCTCTCTCTCTCTCTCTCTCTCTCTCTCTCTCTCTCTCTCTCTCTCTCTCTCTCTCTCTCTCTCTCTCTCTCTCTCTCTCTTATCTGCATATCTCCTGTCTCCTGCCACCGTCCCTCCTCCTCCTCCACCTCTCATCTTCCTGCTCCTCTTCCTCTGCCATTCTCTTTCTCCATTCTCCTCCGCCACTGCCACCACCACTTCTCCTCCTTCTCCTCCTCCTCCTCCTCCTCCTCTTCCGTCTCCTCTTCCTCCTCCTCCTCCTCCTCCTCCTAAGCAATATCAGAGCTACACAGGAGCAGCCGCAGGAAATTAAGAAGTTGAAGGAAGAGAGAGAGAGAGAGAGAGAGAGAGAGAGAGAGAGAGAGAGAGAGAGAGAGAGAGAGAGAGAGAGAGAATATATAGTGATTGGAGCTTTCATTTTCTTCTTTTAATCTGCAACGCCCTTTTTCAACCTCTCTGCCTTTAGCCCTTAACTTCCCAAACCCTCCCCTCTCTCTCTCTCTCTCTCTCTCTCTCTCTCTCTCTCTCTCTGGTGGCGCCATTTGACAGAGCCTCCGCCAAGTTAACGCGCACCACTGCCAAGAGTACCTGGGGACTTGCGAATACTTACCTGCTGACCTTCCCTTGTGTCTGTAATGGGGCCAGTGCTGGGAGAGAGGGGATGTGGGTGTTGGAGGAGGAGGGGTGCTGGGTGAGGGGGAGTGGTGTTAAGGGGGTTCTGGGTGAGGGGGAAAGGTGCAGGGAGGAGAGGAGAAGGAGTACCTGGTTGGGTTTAATGCTTCTTCTACACTTGTTCTTTCTTGATATTGATTAGTTAGTGTTCAGTTCTTTGTTTTCTTTTCTTTCTTTTTCTTTTTCTTTTTCTTTTTTTTTCTCTATTTGTTTTCCTTGTTTTTTTTTTTTTGTGTGTTCTTTGTTTTGTTTGTATTTGGTTTTCGTTCTTCTTTCTTTTTTTTTCTTTTCATTTTCTTCATGTCTTTTTTATTCTATCTTTTTTTTTCTTTCTTTTAACTTGCTTCGTGTGTTTATTTCGTTTTTTCTCCTTTCCTTTCTCTTCTTCTTCTTCTTCTTCTTCTTCTTCTTCTTCTTCTTCTTCGACAGTGAATCTTACCTTTCCCAGTATTGAATTCATATTTCTTTCCGTATTTCCTTGCATTTTGTGTCCTTAAACTCTCATTCCCTTATCATTTATCTTCTTTCTCGTTTTCTATTCTTCCTCCTTCTTCTCCTCTCCTTCTTCCTTTTCTTCTCTTTCAAATAACATTTAACTGCACTTGCATTCTCTCTCTCTCTCTCTCTCTCTCTCTCTCTCTCTCTCTCTCTCTCTCTCTCTCTCTCTCTCTCTCTCTCTCACAAAACTTCCGCTGCGTTTTAACATTGTAAACTATAATATCATCATCATCATCATCATCATCATCATCATCATCATCATCATCATCACCACCACCACCACCACCACCACCATCGTCATCAGTTCACATTACGATAGTGAGTAAATGTGTGTGTGTGTGTGTGTGTGTGTGTGTGTGTGTGTGTGTGTGTGTGTGTGTGTGTGTGTGTGTGAGAGAGAGAGAGAGAGAGAGAGAGAGAGAGAGAGAGAGAGAGAGAGAGAGAGAGAGAGAGAGAGAGAGAGAGAGAGAGAGAGAGAGAGAGAGAGAGTTAGTTTCGAAATAGCAGGAAAAAAAGAAAAAAGCAAACAAAAGCCGTCTCTCATTCACTCCCACTCACAGATAAAGCACCATAATTCATCACTTTCACCACTTTCACCACTATCATCATCACCACACTTCCACCACTTCCACGCACCAACGCCTCCACCGCTCCCGCACCGCAGAAATCACCTGCATCACCACAGCAAAGCGTCAAATAAATAAGATAAAGCACTTTCTTTCGTGTCGCCTTGAAAATTGCCAGCATCTTCGCCCGTATTCAGAATTGCCCTCCCCTCTCACTACGACAATTTTCCAAGGCCACAGAAACAACTAGCCGGGTTTTCAAGACAGTTTCTCCTATCAAAACACTAGAAATCTTGCCAGTCTATCAACAAAACCATAAAAATACTCTTAAAAACACGAATATCTTCAACTGGAGCCTTTGGAAAACAGTGATGGTGAGAGAGCAAAGCGTTTCAGAATACTGGCCCTTATCTCACACCTCGACGCTCGTTTCTCTCACCCACTATTCTCCCCACAGTACAGTATGGGAGAGACGTATACACAGATGCTACAGTTAAAAATGGTGAAATAATGAGTAATTCGGCAGGAGATTCTACCTAAGCAAACCTCAAGTGGTTCTGAGACGAGAGGATGGCGGGAACCGGGAGCAGTCATTCATTTAACATTTTTTTCTTATTTCTTGAGTCACTGCATACCTGATGATACGAGAAGGTACGAAGAGACGCTATAGACATTTTAATCTTCTAAGTGTGCGTTTTTGTTAAATAAATTTTGTTGCCCTTAGCCAGATTTTCCCTCCACTTACATGAAAAAGTGAGCATTTCTAACCTCCTTTACCAAACTGCACCGTCACAGGGGAACTTGATTCGCTACATATGATAACATTCTTTTTACTTAATGTCATAATATAGAAGATGGATGAGTAAGCCAGGAAAGATATGCTGTACACTTGTTTAAACACGAAAGCATAGAACAAACTGACTAACTCCACTGATAACAGGGAAGAAAACATATATGGGCTTTTACTATTTAATTCCAATAGTATTACGTATTATTATAATTATTATTATTATTATTATTATTATTATTATTATTATTATTATTATCATCACTACTATTATTATCATCATCATTATTTGTGAATGTACGGATAAGATTGAGTGGGTGAGTGGATGGGTGGATGTGGTCGCGTAAGTATGTGGAAGGGTTAGTGGAACATTATACTAGAGTCTGTAGCTCCACATGCTGCCTTCACGAAACCTGTACTTAAGTGAAGCTAGAGACATTTTTTGGCCTAAGACTTTTAAATACTTTAACCTAAAATAACCTAACTTAATCTAACCTAACTTAACCTAATCTAGCCTAATCTAACTTAACCTAACCTAACCTAACTCAACTTAACCTAACCTAACCTAACCTAAGCTAACCTAAACTAACCTAACGTAACCTAACCTAACTTAACCTAACCTAAGCTAACCTAACCTAACCCAACCCAACTTAACCTAACCTAAGAGCTTTGAATGCCTTAAACTCATCTCCTGTCTTCAAGATCATCTAACCCTATTACCTGAGCACCATCCTCTTCACTATCACAATATTAAAGACACTCTATGATCTTATTAGGTTGCAAATTTCTTCCTTTTTCATGCCCCTCGATTTTTTTTTTTTTTTCCTCTCCGCGTCTTTCTCTCCTTTCATTTTTTTCTTCTTTTGTATCGTGTCTATCTGTTTCCGACGCGACGAAATTGAAAGGTGAAATGAGCTTGGATTCCCGCCAAAACTTTCCTCTCTCTCTCTCTCTCTCTCTCTCTCTCTCTCTCTCTCTCTCTCTCTCTGGGGATTGCCGTGTCATGAAGAGGGGAAGAAGGATAGAAGAGAAAAGGAGAAGGTGACTGAGGGAGGAAGAGAGAAAGAAGAGGAGAGAGGAGAGAAAAGAAGGGAAGGCGGAGGAGGAGGAGGAGGAGGAGGAGGAGGAGGAGGAGAAGGAGGAGGAGGAGGAGGAAAGTGGGAGGATCCTTGCACACATCTTGGCTAAATAAGGTTGAGTCAGGCCTCTTTGTCCCCACTGCCCCTCTCTCTCTCTCTCTCTCTCTCTCTCTCTCTCTCTCTCTCTCTCTCTTTAAATCTTCCACGTCAAGGAATGGGAAGGAAGGGGGAAGGGGGAAGGAAAAGAGACGTGGAGGGAGGGGGAGGAGGTGGGGGGTCACCGCATGCCTCTTGATTCAATAGGATCCAGTCACGGCCTATTTCGGTCCTTGACTCCTCCTCCTCCTCCTCCTCCTCCTCCTCCTCCTCCTCCTCCTCTCCTTCTCCTCCTTCTCACCCTCCACTTCCTCCTCCTCTCTCTCGTTCTTTTTCTTCACTCACGAATGCTTTCTATTCTTCTTGCTCTCGTGGTCTTCTTCCTCCTCTCATGAACTCCTCCTCCTCCTCCTACTTCCCTCCTCCTCATCCTCCACTTATTGACGCCTGGTGTTCTTCCTCTCATAGTTTGCTTTTACTTTCCTTATGAGTCACCTCCTTCCTCTTCGTCTCGTGGTCTCCTCCTCTTCCATTCCTCTTCTTTATTCTCTGACTTGCTTCTCATACTTACTCGCCCTTCTGTGGATTCCTCTCCCTCATCTTACGTTCTTCCTCACTTCGTTCTCCTGTGAGTTCTCCTTTTCTTTTTTCGTCCATTTTCTTCCTGTCTTCTTGCTCTCTTCTCCTTTCCTTTCATGGACGAGTGAGTTTGGTGTCTAGTCTACAGACACACACACACACACACACACACACACACACACACACACACACACATGCATGCATCTAATGTCTCTAGCAAGCGTCTAATTTTCTTATTGTTTTGTGTTTTTTTTCTTTTTCCTCGTCCATTTATTTTTGTTCCTGGCTTACTTGCACTTTCCTTGCTAATGCATTTGCTTGCTTACAGTGACTCACAATTTCTTACTCTTGCTCAGTCTTCGATTGTTTTGTACTTACTGTCCTGCACATAATTAGAGTAGTAGTAGTAGTAGTAGTAGTAGTAGTAGTAGTAGTAGTAGTAGTAGTAGTGGCAGTAATAGTAGTAGTTGTACTAGTAGTAGTAGTAGTAATAGTAGTAGTAGCAGTGGCAGTAGTAGTAGTAGTAGTAGTAGTAGTAGTAGTAGTAGTAGTAGTAGTAGAAGTAGTAGTAGCAGTAGTGGCAGTAATAGTAGTAGTAATAGTGTAGTAGTAGTAGTAGTAGTAGTAGTAGTAGTAGTAGTAGTAGTAGTAGTAGTAGTTGTTGTTGTTGTTGTTGTTGTTGTTGTTGTTATAGTAGTAATAGAAGTTGTTGTTGTTTTTGTGTAACTTTGTAATCTCATGGACATCTTGGCGTCAGATTATCAAGGAATTGTCTTCCCTTCCACTCGTGATCTGCAAGAAATAATCACCCTTGTGTTTTCTAGAATATGTTACAATCTTCCTGCTCCTCATTTCTTTCCATTCTTCTATTTCATCCTCTTTCTATTTCCCCTTTTTCTCTTCCCATTTATTCCTTCTTCTACATTCTTATACAACCTCTATTTTTCGGCTCCTTTGTTTCTTCTATCCCATCTCCTTCCTCGTCTCTTGTTTTTGTTTTCTAATTTATTTCTCCTTTTCGCAGATCCTCTATCCTCTCCATCTCTTCACCTTCGTCTGTCTGTTCCGTGCATTCTTCCCTTTCTCATACTCAGTGTTCCTGCCGCTCCCTCGCCTCACTTCGGGGAACGGATTGTTTAATAATATCCTTCTTGCTCCTGACAGCCGGATGAGGGCGGTGGGCGGCAGTGAGGGTGGTGCTGCTGCTGCTGCTGGTGAGGGTGTGGGCGGGGCGTGCCGGAGCGCGGGCGTGTGGGGGCCGTGGCAGCACCATGAGTCCGGAGGAAAGCCGCAAGGAGAGGGAGGCTCGCTCGCTGGCCCTCGAGCGCGCCTACGTCCACGATGTGTATGACCAGATCTCGGTGCATTTCTCAAGCGGCAGGCACAGAGTGTGGCCCCGCGTCAGGCAGTTCCTCCTTGACCTGGAGCCGGGGTCCTTCGTGGCCGATGTGGGTGAGTGTTGCCTTATCACAGTGCTTCTTTGGTTCATGACGATCAATTACTGAAGTTTTGGAGCATGGTAGGGTTAGCTCTGTGTGTTCTGAGTGAGTGTTGTTTACTATCCCGTTTTTATATCATTGGAGTTACATAAAGATCAATTTTCCTATTTCTGGAGTGTGTTACGTTAGGTTTGTGTATCGTGAGTGAGTGAGTGAGTGAGTGAGAGAGTGAGTGAGTGAGAGAGTGAGTGTTGCCTTCCCACATTGTTATTTGAATTACATGAAGGTCAGTCACTCTATCGTTCAGTCACCTTATTGTTGAAGATAGGTGGTGGTAGGTTAGCTTAGTGTCCCCTGAATGAGTGTTTCTTCTACTGTTTCTACTTCATTGGAATTACATGGAGCGCAATGTTGGAGTGTGGTAGGTTAGGTAAATGTTCCCTTGAATGTGTCTCTTTCTTAACCATTGCGTCTTTTACCTCATTGCAATTACATAAAGATCAGTCATCGTATGTGTAGAAGTTAGGTTAGGTCAGGTCAGGTCAGGTTAGGTTTGGTTGTTTAGGTTAGGTTAGGTGAGTTAGGTTAGGCTAGTTAGGTTAGGTGAGGTTAGGTGAGGTGAGGTGAGGTGAGGTGAGATAATAGCTTTGTTCTTAACTAAATATCGTGAAAATCATCATTGCTAGCTATTTTTAGGGTGGAGGAGATTAAATAACGCTGCATCACCATATCTAATCCACATCAAATTATTCTTGCCAAGTCTAAAACTATTGATTCCAAATTTAGCTGGTTCGCATTCATGTTATCTTTAATTGTATTTTGATAGGTTAGAAGAGGAGTAGGATGAAGAAGAAGAAGAGGAGGAGGAGGCGAAGGAAGAAGAGGAGGAGGAGAAGGATGAGAAGGAGGAGGTCATGTTTTGCTTTAATAGCGTTTTATCATATTTTCCTTAAACGTGTTTAGGGAGTGGTGTGGATGGGAGTGTGTGTCTTAAGAGGAGCAGGAGAGAGAAAAAGAAAAAAAAAAGAGAAGGAAGAGAAGAAGGAGGAGGAGAAGGAGGAAAAAAAGGAGGAAGGAAAGAAAAAAAAGGAAAGGAGAAAGAGCAGGAAGAGGAGGAGGAGGAGGAGGAGGAGCAGGAGGAAGGCGCTGTGAATTTTGGAAGCGTGTGTGGGAGGGATGGAATATGTGTAGGTGGTTGTGCGGAGGTGGAAGAGGAGGAGTAGGAGGAGAAGGAGAAGGAGGAGTAGCAGAGAGAGGATGGCGCGCGCGCGCGTGTGTGTGTGTGTGTGTATGTGTGTGTGTTTGTTTGATCTGCTGCAGTCTCTAACGAGACAGCCAGACGTTACTCTACGGAGCGAGCTCAGAGCTCATTATTTCCGATCTTTGGATAGGCCTGAGACCAGGTACACATCACACACCGGGACAACAAAGTCACAACTCCTCGATTTACATCCCGTACCTATTCACTGCTAGGTGAACAGGGGCTACACGTGAAAGGAGACACACCCAAATATCTCCACCCGGCCGGGGAATTGAACCCCGGTCCTCTGGCTTGTGAAGCCAGCGCTCTAACCACTGAGCTACCGTGTGTGTGTGTGTGTGTGTGTGTGTGTGTAACGATACAGTTATAAGCGACAGTCAGCATGTTACTCTTCACTCAATACTGATGGTTCCTCGTCCCTCGTTCCTGGTCAGGATGTGGCAATGGGAAGTACCTACACGTTAACCAGAAGGTGATGAAGCTTGGTGTGGATCGCTGCCTCAACCTAACCAACACAGCCAGAGAGAGAGACCATGAGGTGAGGATTACTTATTTCTCATCCTCGTCCTTGTGCTTTCTATTCCTCCTCCTTCCAATCGCCTTATGACCCCCTTGTAATGACGGTAAAAATGTGTCTGGTTTTTTTTTCTCATTCGTCTTTATTCTGCTTCTTTTCCCCTGGTTTTAAAAATCTTATTCTATCCTTTCTTCCTTTTTTTCTGCTCCTCTAGTTTTTTCTCCTCTTTGTCTTCTTCTATTATATTCCTATTTCTTCTTCCTTCTTTCTAGTTATTCTTTTCCTTTTCTTCCTCTTGCATTGGTGTCCTTTGTTTTCTTTTCTTCCGTTTCACTTCTTCCTTTTCTTATATTTTTTGCTTTCTTGTCACTCCTCTTCCTTCTCACTTCCACCTCATCCAGCTCCACCACCACCTTTTCTTTTCTCCTACTTTTCCTCCATGTCTTTATTCTCTCTTTGTACTTTCCCTATCTCACCACCAACACCATTGCCTCCTCCTGCTTCTCTTTTCTTTCCTCACTCCTACACTCTTGCATCACAATTCTCACCTCCTCCTTCTCCTCCTTCGTCAGGTGATGGTAAGTGATAACCTGGCCCTGCCCTTCCGTGATGAGGCCTTCGACGCCGCTCTCAGCATCGCCGTCATCCACCACTTTGCCACAACGGAGAGGCGGGTGCGGGCCCTCAGGGAGTTAGCGCGCATACTACGGATTGGCGGGCGTCTTATGATTAGTGTGTGGGCGATGGAGCAGCGGCACAGAAAGGTAAGTCAAGTTTGGTTAGGTTTGGTTATGTTAGGTTGGGTTAGTACTTGATTGGGAGTGAGGGTTGTGAAATGGAATAATGTGATGGGGAGTGGGAGGTGATGTGGGGGGAGGAAAAAAAACTAAACAGAGGAGTCTACGTAGAGATGGAAAGAGTGGGATGCTTGGTGAAAGTGCTGGGTAAAGTTGTTGTTCTTGCTGTGTGTGTGTGTGTGTGTGTGTGTGTGTGTGTGTGTGTGTGTGTGTGTGTGTGTGTGTGTGTGTGTGTGTGTCCTATATTTTGCTCAGGTTATATATATTTATTCATTCATCATGCAAATGCGTATGTTTAGACTTCCTTTCGCCCATGTTCTTTTCAACTCTCTCTCTCTCTCTCTCTCTCTCTCTCTCTCTCCACACACACACACACACGTCCGGTAGCTCAGTGGTTAGAGCGCTGGCTTCACAAGCCAGAGGACCAGGGTTCGATTCCCCGGCCGGGTGGAGATATTTGGGTGTGTCTCCTTTCACGTGTAGCCCCTGTTCACCTAGCAGTGAGTAGGTACGGGATGTAAATCGAGGAGTTGTGACCTTGTTGTCCCGGAGTGTGGTGTGTGCCTGGTCTCAGGCCTATCCGAAGATCGAAAATAATGAGCTCTGAGCTCGTTCCGTAGGATAACGTCTGGCTGTCTCGTCAGAGACTGCAGCAGATCAAACAATGAAACACACACACTCACCACGCGATTCCTCGCTCCGCAGTTCGAGTCTCAGGACGTGCTGGTACCGTGGCACCGACCCGAGCACTCCTCCAGCGACGACAAGACGTCAAGCATCGAGCGAGACCTCAATTCCACCACCACTGACGATGACGACGTGTTGCACTACCACGCCCACAACCACAGTGACAGTGACTCCTGTCCCTCCAACAGGTACGTGGCTGTTAGGAATAGGAGGAGGAGGAGGAGGAAGAGAAATTATTATATACGTTGACCATGTAACACTAAACCTTGAAATCCTTGCTTGGCTGTTTAGAAACTTTTTCTAATCAAATGTTTGGTAAAGAGTTAGGATATTAGAGCGAAGACAAGAGGAGGAGGAGGAGGAGGAGGAGGAGGAGGAGGAGGAGGAGGAGGAGGAGGAGGAGGAGAAGGAGGAAGAGGAGGAGGAAGAGGAGGAGGAGGAGGAGGAGAAAAAAGTGGTGGTGGTGGTGAAAGACGAGGAGGAATTAGGGGTAGTGACATAAGAGTTTTCTTCAGCGTTATACACAAATCGCATTATCTTCTTAGGCGCAATCAGTAATCGCTATAAATTATCATTACTTGTCACGTAACTCTCCTCCTCGTAATGCACACTTTCACTGCACTTGAGTTTCCTTTCTGCACTGTCATTATTTCTTTTTACGATTTTTTCACCTTCACTGCTTTTTGTCACGTGTGTTATACTTATATTCCTTGGTACACCTTGTTTCGTCTTTTTCTCACGAAATTCACACGTTAATCCTCTTTCTACATAATATTTCTTTCTATTCTTTTCCCCTTCACTTTCCTATCTTACACCTTGATCGTTTTCCACGTATTTCTTTATCTCATTACTTTCCTTATTAAATCTCTTCTCATATCTTTATTTCCTAGTTTTCTTACATATGAACGCCTGCAGTCCCCGTTGTCACCACGTATCTCATATGAATGATAACCTTCACTAATGTCAAACAGGGGGCTCGAAGAAACAGCTTCAATGTACTGTACTAATATCTCCATGCATTTCACCACTATTTCATATTTTGATTCCCCCTTTGTTATCTAGTACGCCCTTCCTAACTGTCGTTCTTCCAAATGCAGTTCCATTGAAAAGAAAAGAAAGAGAAAGGCCTTCCAGTAACTGATTTAATTATTTTTTTTAAGTACTACATCACTACATTACACTTTACTATATTATCGTTATTTTTGTTTATTTATCAAGTACGTCCTACATTTAAGTCCATCCTTCTCCCACACACGGAGTTATTAAATATGTCTCAGATTGATTATATAATTGCAAGTACTATATCACCATTTACATTTTAATGATCATAATGTTCCTCGCCCTCGCAGCACTGGGCTTGACTCATTGTTTTGTCTTTGAGTATAGCATCACTACCTTATACTTTTACCTCTCCTTTTTGTCACTTCTGGCGCCTTATTTAAGATGTCCCTCGTCTCTACAGGCACAGGGCTATAAAGAAAACCCACAGATTAACTCACTTTACATTTGTTTTAAGTATAGTATCACTTCTGCCTATATCAGTTCCCCATTTTGTCACGTGTGGCGGCTTAGTCATAATGTCCCTCGTCTTTGCAGGCACGGGGGTCGCAAAAATGGCCGCAGACGCACTCGGTCACGTGCCATAGACCCGATCGGAGCCGCCTCCTCCTCTCAGAGTTCGTCAGACCTCAGTAGCCCCAACGAGAGCTGCTACAGCTTCGTTCGGCGGGCACTACAGGTAGCCTCCGACAATAGCAAGCAGGTTGATCGAGGCGAATAGAGCAGTGTTTCTTGTTTATTCAATGTTTTATATCTCTTTCTCTCGGATTCTTCTCCCCTCCCACCCTCCCTCCCTCGTCAATCTGATTTCTTTCGATTTTTCCTTATCTGCGCTCCTTATTATTGTTATTTCTCTCTCTGCCCTTTTCTGTTATGTATCTTCTTTCTTTGTAAGTTTGTGGTCATCTTCGTTATCTTCTTCACATTTTTAATCAAGCATGACAGTTGTTAACACCAATAATGTATAAATACAATTTTTATCGTATATATATATAAAAGATAACTTACGTTACTTTACTACTATCTTCATATAAATCAAAGCAAACTCTAAATGAACGATGGTAATAAATAAAAGAAAATGAATAAATAATTGCTTGACCACATACTTTCCTTTCGCTATTTCTTTTCATCTCTGCCCGAAAGTTTCCTTGTCACCTCCTAGTCTCGCTCTCTGCCTCCCTTCCTCACACCTGTTGGAAAATTGGATGGTACATTTTTTGGCTATACAATAGAGGAACTTTAAGACTTTTCCTAATGATCCATACCACTGTTTACTCTTACTATTAATATTTAGATTTTTCTTGTCAAATTAGCCAGAATAATCATAACTCTTTTTCCTGTTTACTACTAGACGAGAAACCAAACAGCTGCTGTAAGAACTCTCCTGCACAGCATTTTTTCGTGATTTTAGACCTTACTGCACCTGTACGCACCCTTCCCTCCCTTCCCCTCTCCATCTCCCTCTCCTTCTTCCTCCCCCTTTCCCTCTCCCTTCCCTCCTCTCCCTCTCCCTTACCTCACTCTGCACTAACACCTTGCAAACCTTACCAGATTAAGCTTGTTATCATTTGAGTTACTTGTGCCAGAAAGGGTTTTTTATGCTTTAACCTGCAAGTTGTCAGTTTTATTATTATTTAAAGATGGGCTTGTTATTACTGTTATTATTATTAATACTATTATTATTATCATTACGATTATTTTTATTCTTATTATCATTTTTATTATTATTATTATTATTATTATTATTATTATTATTATTATTATTATTATTATTATTATTATTATTATTATTATTATCATTATTATTATTATTATTATCTTTATTATTATCATTATTATTACTATTATTATTATTATTATTATTATTATTATTATTATTATTATTATTATTATTATTATTATTATTATTATTATTATTATTATTATTATTATTATTATTATTATTATTATTATTATTATTATTATTATTATTATTATTATTATTATTATTATTATTATTATTATTATTATTATTATTATTATTATTATTATTATTATTATTATTATTATTATTATCATTATTATTATTATTGTTATTATTATTATTATAGTAGTAGTAGTATCATACTATTATTATTATTATTATTATTATTATTATTATTATTATTATTATTATTATTATTATTATTATTATTATTATTATTATTATTATTATTGTTGTTATCATTATTGTTCTTATCATTATTATTGTTGTTATCATTATTGTTACTATTATCATCATCATCATTATTATCATCATTATTATTATTATTATTATTATTATTATCATTATTATTATTATTATTATTATTATTATTATTATTATTATTATTATTATTATTATTATTATCATTATTATTATTATTACTATTATTATTATTATTATTATCATTATTATTATTGTTAATATCACCAATAATTATTTTACTTACTTATCTATTTATTTATTCATTTATCAATTTATTCATTTGTCTGTTTACTTAATTGTTTATTTTCTCATCAACCTGTTTATTAATTTATTTCTTTATTTACCTATTCATTTATACATTTAATCTTTTATATTTTCCGAGCAAGTCTGATCCTCACCCTCGAAACTACACACACACACACACACACACACACACACGTCACGTCACTCCAGGTGTTTACACTCAAAGTTCTGCAGGAAAACAAATTTGAGTTTGTTTTCCCATTGGACGTTCAGGGGAAAAAATAGAGTGTGATATGTGGCGCAGCGAAGGGGAGGGAAGATAAGGAAATGGTGAGGAGACAGACAGACAGACAGAGAGAGAGAGAGAGAGAGAGAGAGAGAGAGAGAGAGAGAGAGAGAGATCACTATGACATTTTGTGGTCCAGATTAGATGTCTTAGCTGACACACTTACTACTACTACTACTACTACTATTACTGCTACTGTTACTACTGTCACTACTACTGCTATAACTACCACTTAAGCTGCTACTACTACTACTACTACTACTACTACTAATAATAATAATAATAATAATAATAATAATAATAATAGTAATAATAATAACAATAATGATAATAAAAATAATAATATTAATAATAATGATAATAATAATAATGATAATTCTGTAACGTTCCGAGTCTTGAAATGCCGAATAACTGAACTAGAGAAGCGGTTCCTACACATGATAACGACGGGGCTTGTGAAGGGCGCTGGTTAGTCTCAGAGATTGCTAATGAACTATAAGTGCAAGATATCAAAATGGGTGGCAGTCAACACTTCTGCTCTACAAGTACACGCATTCAGAGTCACTTGTTTAGGGGAGGATTGGATTTAGCCTCACAAAACACTGATCTAGATTATAACGCGGCAACAGAACAGCTGAACGTCGAACCTCTTACCAGTCACCCAGCTCGCGCATCAATCAGACTCGTGACCTGCCTGGCGAAGATAATGACCTAACTCCAAATACGTGGTAGTGAATCTTATAACCTTATTATGAACCATTTCCTCGCCGTACCTCCACTACTGTTTCAGAACGCTCTAGAAGTTGCACGGATTGTTTTAAGTCGGTTATTCTTATGGTTTTATAGACAGATTTAACAAATTTTTTTTATATTGTTATCATGCGAATAAGTTTTGAGAACCCAGGCTGATCCATTGAAAATAAATGTAGAGAGAGAGAGAGAGAGAGAGAGAGAGAGAGAGAGAGAGAGAGAGCACAACGTTTCTGAACACGACTTTGATCTCCATAATACTACACCAGTAAAAAATACTTATAAACACCTGTAAAAACACCTGCTTCCTCGAACGCTAAGCATGTAGACTTGATCATAACAACCAACAAAGCGAAAAATGAAAGGTCAAAGCATCTACGAATAAAAATGCAAGTCAAGTCAATCTCTCTCTCTCTCTCTCTCTCTCTCTCTCTCTCTCTCTCTCTCTCTCTCTCTCTCTCTCTCTCTCTCTCTCTCTCTCTCTCTCTCTCTCTCTCTCTCTCTCTCTCTCTCTCTCCCAATCAATCAATAATGTGCTAATTTTCAGAATATCACACACACAAAAACTTGAGGTTGTAAGAGAAAGGAATAAAGAAATAAGTTGAATTAAAGATAATGGTAAATCACATATTCCTGTTTCCCCGCTTCATTTTGATTAATAGCCCAGGTGAGAATGGGAAAGATATATGTGATGCGAGAATTCGTGATATGAGATTTGCTGAAAGTGCCTCGCGGGAATGAAAGTGTTGCAGTGAAGTGATGAGGTGAGGGGGAGACGCTGGGGTGTGTTGTGTGTTGTGTGTGAGGGAGTAGGTCATCTGATGCGAACCTTCCACTTGGGGGCTGCGTGAGATGTGGTGTGTTGATCCGTGAACTACATTTTGATCTAGAAATAGACGAACTGACATACAAGTAGACAAACAGACAAACGGATAGAGAAAGCCACACGACAAAGACAACCACACGACGGGGACAGAGATACAGATGCGCAGATAAATGCTCACACACACACACACACACACACACACACACACACACACACACACACACACACACACACACACACACACATAGTACTGTTATCACATTTGCCTATTCACCTGCCTCGCTTAGTCTGCCTCCCTCCACCTGTGAATGTTGTGGCGTCCCTGTGGCGGCGCTGCATGCATGTCCCCGCCTCCACCTGTGCCAGTGCCGTGGGGGGAGGTGCCACCTCGCCCCTCGGTGGCCTCCCCAGTGTCCTGCTGAACCGTGTTTGAAGTAGTATTTTCCTTGTAGTGTGTGTGGTGACGATGGTTGCGTTCTTCCTTGCTGGTGACATACTAGTATATCATGATATGACACACAGCTCATGAAATATACTGACTATATGTACTGAATATTATGGTGCGTCGCTTCTGGTCAGGGTTAGGGCGTCATCATACCGAAGCTTCCCTCCATCTCTACTGACGTGTGTCCGACAGAAGCTGACCAGTAGTCGTCGAGGCTCATCGTCTTCTGGCAAATCGTGGTTTCTGCATGGCGGCAGTCTCTCGGCCTTCAAATCAGACATGGAAGTGGGCGGGACGTGTGAACCACGGCCTTCGCTCAGCGGCGGCGGCCAGCGGGGCTCTGTCAGCAACGATGGGTCCCTGGACTCTCAGGAGAACTTGGACGACGTGCCCATCGAGTTGCGTCACTTGGAACCCGACGATCCCGCCCTGCTGGACATTCCCCTGTCCCCCCTCCCGCTGTTGCCGACTTCCGCCGGCGCTACTACCACAGGTGGAGACCCAGAAGGCAAGGCTAAATCAAAGAGCTTGACTGATTTAGTACAGGCATCGCCACGGTCCCTCAGCAGTCTGGTCGGGACACACGGGAGCTCACTCTTCCCGAAGGAGAAGTCGGTGAGCCGCGAAGGTCTGGCGTCGGGCGCGTCAAGTGAGACGTCCAGCAGCGTCCTACGTTCCAAGTCGAGCTCGTCGTGTTTGTCGCTGTCAAGTCGCGAGCTGACGGTAGAGGTTGAGCGTGGTGGTGCCCTGAGGAAGGTGCCCAGCGGCGGAGTGAGTGTTGATGAAGCGGACAAAAAGAAGGAAAATGTCACTGACAATGATAAGGTAACAGCCGCAACAAAGAAAAGAGAACAAACAGAAAGAGAGGAAAGAACCGATTCAGAGAAAGGAGAGTTATTAAAAAGTGTTAGTGCAGGAAGTGGAGATGGAGCAGAGAGTAGTAGAGACGTTACAGAGGGCGGTGCAGGCAGCCCTCCACCTACAGGCAGGAAAAGACCTGCCCTCAAGAAACAAAAGGCCTCTATTAACGAAAGTGACGCGAGTGACGTGGAAACTCCCATTGTTATTGAAATAAGTCAGGCGCCGAAATCGAATCAAGCGGAGGCGACGCCGGAACAGGATGAGGACCACCTCAGCATCCCCAAGGGAGCCTGCATCGTCAAGCAGAGCTCCCTCAACGACGAGTTCATCTGCATCGACAGGCTTTTGGAGAAAGAAAAGCTGAAGCAGAGCATTCAGAAACAAAGTTCCCTCAACGAAGATCTCATCTACGGCAACAGAGCAGAGAGACGGGAAAGTCTCCGCGAGTCACTCTTCACCACTCAGTTTCGGCGGCTGCAAAACATCCGTGATAGCTTCCAGCGACTCCGCACGGCGAGTCTCGACCGCTTCGAAAGGGAAAAGTCAGACTCCTCCCTTAAGAAGGGCATCGTAAAGCTCCTTCAGTCATGGAAAAGCGAAATCCTGGTGCCTAAGGAGACTAAATCCCATGAGGGAACGGAGGATGAGGCTGGAGACGCGGAGGCCCGCTGCTCGGACGCCGGTCTGACGGATGATCAGAAACACACGGAATCCCAACGCAAGGGTCAGGGGATTTACCAGCTGGGAAGATCCTGTGAGGGCGGGGAAGCTCTGAGGACGTGTGTGGTAGAGAAAAAGTTACTGAGTAGAGAGCCGAGTGAGCGAAAACCTTCCCGAGAGGAAAGCTCCGACAGTTCAAAAGAAAACAGCTTCCAGAGTGACACGAGCCTAGACTCCGAGGACAGCTGTGTGTCTGTGATATTCGTGCCCAAGCCGGGCCAGGCCGGGACAACTGATGCTGACAAGGAGAGGCACCGTTCCGTTTCCTCGGAGTCTTCAGAAGGCTCTGACAAACAACACTCCCCGAAATCCCCAAGGTCCCCAAAGTCTCCCAAGTCCCCAGGTCCGAGTGGGGGTCGGTACTTTACGCCCAATCGCTTCCTTGGAGCCAAGGGCGGGGTGAAGACAGGCCCCAAGATGGGGACACAAGTGCTGGCCGGAGCCAGCCGACCTGAGCCACAGCGTCGTGTCAGTCCGCCTTCAGACTCCCTCCCGGAGACCACTGCCAGCCCCGCAACCGCCCCGGGGCCAACCGCCACACCCATCCCTGAGAAAATAAAGACTGAGGCGGCACCAACAGTGGTGCGTGAAGCGCCTGCCATCAAGACTGTGGCCAGCCAGGCGCCGCGGCCTGTCCTGGGCCGTGCAGGCAGCGGGCTGGCACGAGTGATGAGTCACTGCGGCTCGACGCCTCCGGCCACGCCGCCTCCCAATGTCACCATGAGCTCCTACTTTTCGTCCCACACCCCGCTGCCTCCAAAGACGGTAATGAGCACCGAGCCTTCAGCACCACCACCCCCACAACCATCACCGTCTTCATTGAGACAGCACGAGTCCCACACAGTCCCCAAGGTGCCGCCCCCCATCACTGCCGCTCCTCCCTCCCAATCACTCCACTCTGCCTCTTCCTCCTCGCCTGCCCCGAGCACTGGGGGTGGCAAGCAACACATCCTCAAGTACGAACCGCAGGTTGTGAAGCGGGACACCAGCTTCACGCAGCAGCTATCCTCGCTCTTGCTGGGGGAGAACATCGAGATCATCCGCAAGACAGGCAGCAGCGGGAGCAGGAACGTGCAGATCGTACGCAAGACAGTGCCTCGCTACCTCACCTTCGACGTGTTCAACCCTGAGACGGACGACCTGGACAGCGACTCCTCTGCCTCCTCCTCCCCGAACTCCGGCTCCTCTGTCATCGAGCGCGGGTGGCCAACTGAAAAGGACATCGAGGAGCTGGACAAGGAGATCAAGCGGCGGGAGGAGGAGGAGCGGCGGCGAGCGGTGCCTTCTCCAGGAGCGGCTGCAGCGGCAGAGAGGAACGCCCCACCGCCAGCAGAGATACCCAAGTTGTCACTGGTTGAGGACGTGCACCGTATGGACACTATCAGTGAGGACGCCCGTGAACACTCAGGTGTGTGTGTGTGTGTGTGTGTGTGTGTGTGTGTGTGTGTGTGTGTGTGTGTGTGTGTGTGTGTGTGTGTGTGTGTAAAATAATAATAATAATAATAATATACGGTCTATTAGGAATTGCAGTACATACAAACTGAAAATATACATAGTGGGGGGATGGGGAGGGCTTATGATTAGTATCTTATCCTAGTGGTTTATGGCACGTAACATGGTGTGTATCGCGCTGTTTTGATAACGGTGCGTGTGTGTGTGTGTGTGTGTGTGTGTGTGTGTGCATACAGAAACACCTCCCCAGCCTGAGCTCATCCTTACCTTATCCCAGGGTCGGAAGTGTACCGGGGCCTCGCGGATAGGCGCCGCAATGCAGCCCAGTCAGCAGCCTTCTCTAGGTCCTCCTCCGTCACCCGTGCCTTCGTTGACCAGACGCTCGGTATGTGAAGCACATACATACACACACACACACTCTCTCTCTCTCTCTCTCTCTCTCTCTCTCTCTCTCTCTCTCTCTCTCTCTCTCTCTCTCTCTCACACACACACACACACACACCCGGTAGCTCAATGGTTAGAGCGCTGGCTTCACAAGCCAGATGACCGGGGTTCGATTCCCCGGCCGGGTGGAGATATTTGGGTGTGTCTCCTGTCACGTGTAGCCCCTGTTCACCTAGCAGTGAGTAGGTACGGGATGTAAATCGAGGAGTTGTGACTTTGTTGTCCCGATGTGTGGTGTGGGCCTGGTCTCAGGCCTATCCGAAGATCGGAAATAATGAGCTCTAAGCTCGTTCCGTAAGATAACGTCTGGCTGTCTCGTCAGAGACTGCAGCAGATCAAATAGTGACACACAGCGTAGTGTAGTGGATAGCACGCTCGACTCACAATCGAGAGGGCCGGGTTCAAATCCCGGTAAGCGGTGAGGCAAATGGGCAAGCCTCTTAATGTGTGGCCCCTGTTCACCTAGTAGTAAATAGGTACGGGATGTAACTCGAGGGGTTGTGGCCTCGCTCTCCCGGTGTGTGGAGTGTGTTATGTGGTCTCAGTCCTACCCGAAGATCGGTCTATGAGCTCTGAGCTCGCTCCGTAATGGGGAAGACTGACTGGGTGACCAGCGGGCGACCGAGGTAAATCACACACACACACACACACACACACACACACACACACTAGCTCACTCAACACTCGCTCCACGGCCTCGCACTGATTCATTCATTCACTGCCTCGTCTACCGACAGACACACTCCCTTACTGACATCATCTAATTCACTCCTTCACTGACTTATCCACTGACTTCCTGTGTTATCCTGAAGAATGAGTGCATGTCTGTCCTGCAGGGACGTCGCGGCGGGAGGCGGAGGGTGGAAAGCAGCGGCCAGTCAGCATGAGCTCGGCACCCTCCTCCTTCCTCAGCACATCCTCAGCGGGCGCGATAGGGGACGGCGCGCCAGAAGCCAGCCTGAAGAGAAGCCCCAAAGCTCGGCGGAAGCTAACCATCGCCCACCTGGACCAGCCACTGTCCCTCCAGCCCTCTATGGATCACAAGCCTGAGTCCAGAAGGCACAGCCGGAGTCCAGAGCCGCTACTGGATCGACAGAGTCTGAGGAGTCGCGTGCCCGAGCGTCACCACCAGCAAGCCAAGGCGTTATCGCCAATGGGCTCCGACCCGCTCTCTCGCAGCGGGGACATGAAGCCCTGGGCAGAGGTGGCTATCAAGCCCCTCACCGAGACCGTTAACCTGCCGCCTCCTTCCTCCTGGAGAGGGCGCTATTCCCCCGACGGTATCTTCAAAGGTCTGTCTGAGTTTGAGAAGAAAAAGTCTCAGGAAGCAAGGAAGAGTGGCCTGGAGCTCCCCTTTGGCGCGCCTTGTCGAGGAGCACTTTCTCCTAGCAGCAGCGTGTCCTCCACCTCCCCTTCCGTTCCTAAGGAGCTCGGAAAGGAGGATGCCGCCTCCAGGAGTCCGCTGCTCAGCTCACCCACGCCCTCCACCAGCAGCGGAGAGTCCCGCTCGGGCTCGCACGTGGCCATGTCGCTGTTCCGCGAGGGACCCTTCTCCCTTGATTTGTTCAAAATGAGTCGTAGTGAGAGCAGCCTCCCGCTGCTGAGCCCAGAGGACCATCGCCCTAACCATGGCACCTTCAGGGAGCCCGTGCGACCATTAGTGCTCCCCGGACCCAGGAAGACCTCCAGGCTGGGATCGGAAGATGAGGCAGAGAGCAAAGAAGCCAGCCCTCGAAGTTACAAGGAAGAAAAGTCGCCAGCCAGAGAGGAGACTCCCCCACGGTCGCGGAGGCAACACTCGAGCCCCCTCAAAGTGAGGATAGAGGATACCAAGTCACAGAAGGACAGCGATGACGGCAAGAAGACGAAATGTCGCTTGTGTGCACGTGAGAACGAGAAACGACAAAAGAAGCGTCGAGAGGAACAATTGGCCAGCGTACAGCTGTCCCGCGAGCAGATCCTGGCGGGAGGTGTTCGGCGACGGGCTGCAACCCAGGGCAAGGCTGATGGTCCCCGCCGTGGAGAATTACGCTCCCAAGGGTCACTGGACTCAGCCACGGAGCAGAAGGAGGCGGCCTCATCGAGGTCCACCCCGCCCCTGGTGCGCAGCGGCTCCTTGGACCTGGAGAAGGCAGAAAGGACGCAGAAGATGAACAGCTTGAGTCGTGACACCTCCACCTCGCAGGACTCCCTCCAGAGCGACATGGGGCGCGCCCACCCTGCATCGCTACTACCATGTGTTCCGCGAGGGTGAGCTGGACCAACTCATCGAGAAGTATGTGCACAACCTGCACATCATCTCCTCCTACTACGATCACGCCAACTGGTGCGTCGTAGCTGAGAAGGTGCAGGTGTGGACCATATGAGGCACTGCTGCTCTGTGTGTGTGTGTGTGTGTGTGTGTGTGTGTGTGTGTGTGTGTGTGCGTATGCATGCGTGCGTGCGTGCTTGCGCGCACCGACCCTCCGCCGGCCAGGTGCTGCTGCTGAAGTGGGTCTGACGCGGGTGTTCTGTGTCTATTGAAGCGGGTACATGTTTACTGAAGCGGGCCGTCGGTCCGAGTGCTGCTGGGCCATGAAACGAAGTAAACTGAAAACTGAACTGCTGCCGCCCTGCTGAGAGTCGCTGATCCGACGAGGTGGAAACAACTTTTTTTTCTTCACGTCAAACGGACGAACTCTCATCGCCTTAACGCTGAACTGTTCACTTCCTTATCACTACTTAGCGAACCTTAAAACTGACTGGGTGTGTGCGTGGGGTGTTGTGCTGCTGCTTGTCGAGTGTGCGTGCATGTGTCCAGAAAGACGAGGAATGGAGCTTGTAACACAACGAGAACCAAGACGACAACCACCGCTACTGCGACGAGGAGAGGGAATAAAAGACAAGTGGCTGAGTGACAAAATACAGAATGGAAAACCGGAGGAAAGGAATTACGTATAGATGTTTATATGTTGAAGAGAAGATCCGCTTTCGTCTTGTGATACTCTCGTCAGTGAAACACGCCCTTGCTTCCTCATCACCTTACTAACTTGAAGGAGTCTTAGAGGCCTTGGTTGTCTTTTTCTTTGAGTTCCTTTGTGTTTCTTATGCACTGCTTGTGGTGCATTACTGACACGTTCCTTTTTTTTTTTTTTTAGTTGATATTCCGTATAATCCGTGTTGCTATAACTGTGTGTGTGTGTGTGTGTGTGTGTGTGTGTGTGTGTGTGTGTGTGTGTGTGTGTGTGTGTGTGTGTGTGTGTGTGTTTGTGTGTGTGTGTGCGCGCGCGCGCGTGTGCGTATGAATGATGATGATAAATCAAATTTACATTTTAAATTACTGAAGTAAATCCTTGCTTTTGTTGTTTTTCCGCATATTCTGCATCCTTGTGTGTGTGTGTGTGTGTGTGTGTGTGTGTGTGTGTGTGTGTGTGTGTGTGTGCGTGTGTGTGTGTGCGTGTGTGCGTGTGTGTGTGTTCTTCCTCAGTACACATCATCACTTATTCACGAGAGCCGCCGCGTCGCATAGGGCAGGGGTTCACTTGGCTAAATCCTCCTTACCTGCTCACCGTTCAGCCTCCCTCTGTGTGTCCCTCGTCTCCGGGGACAACACTGACAGAACCACACGCACGCTCCTCCCTTGGATTTCTTTCACGGAGCCTTGGTGAAGCGGTGAAGCCTTGAATCTAAAATCGTTGCACGATACCTTTTTTTTTTTTCTGTCATTTCAATTGGTAACGTATTAAGCATCAAGTCTTCATTTTTATTTTTGTTCATGTACGGTCGTGATCAGAAGACGCTCATTTTCACTGTGCTCTGTGTTTTCCCTCAATCTTAACTCCTCCAACAAGTCGATAGTCTCCTTACAAAACCAGGTCATTGATAGATTCTTGGCAAACTTGACGACTTAAGATTGATGGGAAAAATAAACGCATAGTAAAGTGTTGCGGTTTGTTACGTACTAAATTTCTTAACATGACTGTACAACCCGTGGCTTTGCTGATGCTGTGTGCGGGTAGTGTCGGCAATTTGGCCAAATGCAAGTTACAATGCAATTATTTTGATTTGGAGAAAGCTATGGAAGAATAATAATTTAACACAAACATACTCGTTTGTATAGCATTTTTTAATGCCTTTATAATCTTGCATGTCAAAAGAATACCAGTCATCACAGCTATTTTTAGATGCAGTGAGTTATAAGTTAGATTAAGTGAAACCTCACTTGACCTAACTTACCCTTACGCAGCACAAATGTAGCTACGGTGGTTAATGTTCATGGGATTCAGTGTAACAATTTCGTTCTCTGCTCAAGTTACAACGCATTGAGACTGTTTAAGCTCCATTTTTTCCCTCTCTCATTAGATAATCACAGTGAACGTATTTCCAATTTCAGTCTTCAGTATCTAACAACCGTGCATTTCATTCGTGTTTAAAACTGCAAGTCACTACGATGGTTTAACTTTCATTTCTCTTTCTCGTAAAATAATTACCATGAAACCGATTCCCGTTTTGCTCAACAGTTAACTTTCTGCTTGACGTTCACAGCGCTGGCCAGTGACCGCCGCTCGAAGGAAAGAGTCAACGTGCTGAGACTTGAAATAGTTGGCTGGGTGACACTCGTCCTTACACACACACACACACACACACACACACACACACACTTAATCATCATGTAACAATAATAACAATAATAATATTTCCTTTCAAAGCTCAACCACTTTCAAACTCAGATAATCTCACATACTCAATGAACTTAGTAATGAAAAGTTACGTAGCTAAATTATTCTATTGTTTTGAGTTCTGGCGATATACGTATATATATATAACGACATCCAATCGCTTATAACTTAAGTGGCCATTTCGAAACGATACGCATTTGTTTTGTCGATGATGATGTGATGATAATGACGTGATGATGCGATTGTGTTGTCTTTTTCACATATACCGGTAACATGGCTGTCTCGCTCCTTCACTCCCTTCAACAAGTACTTAACCAGTAAACAGTCTCTCCCCCTTATCTCTGCCCCCCGGCGTCCTGTAGCCCCGGCGCCTCTCACACGCTGACGAAGGCGCCGCAGTCAGCACCCGGGGACGGCGCGCCTCTACTGCGAGTGTACATATATGGTTATAAATGACAAACAGCGACAACAAGCAGTAATTTTTCCCTTATACTACTAGTGGGCGCGTCGATTGTTCTCCGGGAGGGCTGTGAAAGTAAGAGAGAGAGAGAGAGAGAGAGAGAGAGAGAGAGAGAGAGAGAGAGAGAGAGAGAGAGAAAGTGTCCTTTCCGGGAGTGTGGGTTACGTCTCTTCGCCCCTCGACAATGGCGACTCTGTTCTTTGTACAAACTGTATTATAATAATGAATTATTCACCGACACTTTTATTTTCCTTCTATGACCATAGCATCTTCGCCACCAGCTTCACCACCACCACCGCTATTACTACAACTATCACTACCACTCTCTTCTCTCCAGCAAACGGAAAGTATTCAAACAATATCTATTGATTTAATCTTACAATGTTGTTGTTTTACCTCTACATTATTGTCATCGTTAAATTAGCAGATAACCAACACTTTACTGAGTCTTTCCAGCTTACGAAACT
>NC_059278.1:5042143-5047143 GCF_017591435.1 Portunus trituberculatus | reverse complement strand
AGACAGACAGACAGACAGACCGCGTAACCATTGTTCCCCCAAAAGTTACTGGAATGGAAGAATTATATGAAAAAAGAAAAGAAAAAAAGAACACGTATGGTGTCCAGTTAAGTTAGGCAATTTAGGTCAGGTGGTGTCTTGATTAATCTTAAGGTGTCACAGCATTGGAGTCATAGGGCGCCGTAGTTCTGGGTGTGCCATGCAGGTTTGTGTGTGTGTGTGTGTTTGTGTTTGTGTTACAAGTGGATAGGTGTGTTGGTTTTCATTTGTATAGATCGTAAGTGTCTAGTTTTTGTGTGGATTTGTATGGTGTGTGTGTGTGTGTGTGTGTGTGTGTGTGTGTGTGTGTGTGTGTGAATATAACTGAGATGGTGGTACGAAAATTTAAGCTTTACGCAACTAATTACATATCAATTTCACACACACACACACACTCTCTCTCTCTCTCTCTCTCTCTCTCTCTCTCTCTCTCTCTCTCTCTCTCTCTCTCTCTCTCTCTCTCTCTCGTCAACGGAAGAGGAAAGAGAACAGAAACACCTGACGTTCTAAGCAAACTTTGTACTTAACCTTCCCTTCCTCCCTTCCTCTTCCCCTCCCCCTCCCTCCTTCCCTCCCACAGCACCGTTATGTAGACAACTGGACCCATCATCACCCCCCGCCACCCTCTCTCTCTCTCTGGTAGCGGCGGTCTTTTTGAAGGTTATTGGTAATACACACTAACACACATGCGCGCACGCTTTAGGGTTAAGGAAAATGGTTGCCAGAATCAGTCTTGCGCTAACACCGTACTTACATTCCTGAGAGAGAGAGAGAGAGAGAGAGAGAGAGAGAGAGAGAGAGAGAGAGAGAGTTTTGGTATGTTATCTTTATATCTTCAAGTAGGATAGTTTAAAAGGAATCTGATCGTCAAATTAAAAGTGGTTGAAGTAAAAACACTCGAATACTTCAAGTAGAGTATTTTTAAAACGATTTGGCTCGTCAAATAAGAAAAAAAGAAAGTAAAAATGATGGAATGAAATAATATTAGAAGCGATCGTGGATAACAGGAAGGAAATATATCGGTAATATTTTATCCTTGAAGTGGTGTTTTTTTCTTCCTATTTTACCTGTGTGTGTGTGTGTGTGTGTGTGTGTGTGTGTGTGTGTGTGTGTGTGTGTGTGTGTAAGTAACAACATGGCCGACTCATTGCTTCATGAAAATTCCTCCTGCACCACCACCTCCTCCTCCTCCTCCTCCTCCTCCTCCTCCTCCTCCATCAACACCAAAATTAAGACGCTGACGAAATTATGGAGTAAAATACAATAGAAGAATGCGGTTCTAATGAGAAAGAAAGAAAGGAAGTGGACGAAGGGAAGGAGGAGGAGGAGGAGGAGGAGGAGGAAGGAAGAAGAGAAGAGAGAGAGAGAGAGAGAGAGAGAGAGAGAGAGAGAGAGAGAGAGAGAGAGAGAGAAATTTGAAGGTAAAGAAGAATGTTTGGCAGGATATCACTCCCTCCTTTCGCCTCTTCCTCCTTCTCCTCCTGCTGCTGCTCCTCCTCCTCCTCCTCCTGCTGCTCCTCCTCCTCCTCCTCCTCCTCCTCCTCCTCCTCCTCCTCCTACTCTCTAACCTACGTCATCGTCAGGTGTTGTGATGCAGGTAAGTGTCTGCCTCTCCCTGGTTAGGTGAGCTGGGTTCATAATGAGAGAGAGAGAGAGAGAGAGAGAGAGAGAGACATAGTTGCCAGTTTGTTCATATATTTTGCAGCCTACCGCGTCACAAGGTCAAATTCTGCGAACGTCTCTCTCTCTCTCTCTCTCTCTCTCTCTCTCTCTCTCTCTCTCTCTCTCTCTCTCTCTGATAAAGGGGACCAAATACCGGGTTTGCGGGGGAGGAGGGGCGGGGGATGAAAAGGGTGATATAGATACTGTATATAGACTATGTTTGAGGTGGAAGTTGGGGAGTTTGTCTTTGGGGTGGTGATTTGCGGTGAGGGGGGTCATAGGAGTGGAGGGGGGGAATGTCAGGAAGTGAAAGTTTTGGAGGTGGGAGGCTTGGGGGGATGAAGGTACTTGAGCAGGAAGCGAAGGCAGGAGGTGGAGGGAACTAAGGAGGAGAGGGAGGAAAACAGCTGTAAGAATAAAAGGTAGAACAAGAACAAGAGAGGTGTGAAGATTAATATAAGAAAAGAAGGTAAAGGAGATTCTTGGACTCTTGTTAAACCGTCAGAGAGAGAGAGAGAGAGAGAGACAGACAGACAGACAGACAGACAGACAGACAGACAGACAGAGAGAGAGACGTGTCAAACATGTAAAAGTACTTTACAAACATACAAGAATATTCATAAATTCAGTCAGGAAAAGTTTGCTCCTCCTCCTCCTCCTCCTTCTTAAACTCACATCATGCATGTATTCTCCCATGCATAATGTAAAATAATATACGTATACATAACACCCGTGCCCCTTTCAATGAAGACACGAGCCACACCTGATGGTGTGTGTATAAGTGTCATACAGTTAATAGGTTAGGTTAGAGCAGTGGTTCCTGTTTTTTTTTCCAGCTTGTTACCCAATTTGACATTATAATGAGTGTGTTACCTCGTTTTCACAAGATGGTAGACATAGATACCTGATTTCGTCATTTTTAGCTGATGCTCACAGGAAATATAGATAGATATAAGAAAGCAATGGTGTGAAAAAGATGGAGAGTCAGGCAGTGAGTGACTCGTTTTGGGTTGAGTGACTGCCGCACGTTTTCATTCCTATTTCTTTTTTTTAATATTGTATAGTTTTTTTTTTATGTTTATTGTTATTCGGTTTAACTTTTACGTAATCCTAAATTATTTACACTTGAAATCTTTCATACTAAGACTTGAGTTAATTTAAGTTTTTATACGAGGTACTACCATAGTTTTTTTCTTGACTTCTAGAATTCTGAACTTTTTTTTCCGCAATCCCTGAAAAAAATGGTTATATTATTCTCGAGGTGTTATTTACTTGGGAACCACTGCGTTAGAGTAAGGGCAAGGTTAGGTTTAGTTTGCGTTTGTTAGATTAGAGTAAGTCGATTGATCTGATTAAGTTAGATTAGATCATAATAATGTAGATAAGGTTAGAGTAAGTTTGGTGAGCTTACGTTAGGTTGAGTTGGTAACGTTGGTTATTTTTGCTTAGGCTGGGTTGGTTAGGTCAAATTAACCCTTTCTGTACTGGGACGCTTTTTTACCTTGAGATTTGGTTACAATTAGACCATTTTATTGACATCAGGAAGGGTCTATGGAGGTCAGAAGATTAATGGGCCACAGTCCACTATTTTAATTCCCACATAAGTTTCTCAATCTGTGTAAAATTATCATATAGTAAGCAAAATGAATATGAAAACGCGTCATGGTACTGAAAAGGCCAAGTTATGTTATGTTATGTGGAGTTAGGTTACTACTTAAAAACATCATTCGTAATAGATTTATGGAAAACGACTTTCTAGTACGTAAAAATGTATAATTCAATAATCTCGTATGCATGCAATGAATGCTAATGTAGTTGTGTAGGAAGACGTGTGCTCATACATCCACACATACATACATTACAAATACATAGAGGTAGGTAGTAAGGTAGGCAGTAACTTGCTAAGGAATCTGTACACACACATACACACATACTTACATACAAAATAGATAAGCACAGACAGACGGGTCTTTAGTACACACACACACACACACACACACACACACACACACACACACACACACGCCCGGTAGCTCAGTGGTTAGAGCGCTGGCTTCACAAGCCAGAGGACCGGGGTTCGATTCCCCGGCCGGGTGGAGATATTTGGGTGTGTCTCCTTTCACGTGTAGCCCCTGTTCACCTAGCAGTGAGTAGGTACGGGATGTAAATCGAGGAGTTGTGACCTTGTTGTCCCGGTGTGTGGTGTGTGCCTGGTCTCAGGCCTATCCGAAGATCGGAAATAATGAGCTCTGAGCTCGTTCCGTAGGATAACGTCTGGCTGTCTCGTCAGAGACTGCAAGAGATCAAACAGTGAAACACACACACACACACACACAGACTAAACGGCCATTTTCAAAGACATCATAGCATGTAACTTCTCTGGGAGTGACATGTAAATAGATGTACAGGAAATGAGGTCTTGATTAAGCAAGTGTTATCAGGCGAGAGAGAGTGGCGAGGTGTGAAGGTGTGCAGATAAGATACAGAGAGAGAGAGAGAGAGAGAGAGAGAGAGAGAGAGAGAGAGAGAGAGAGAGAGAGAGAGAGACATAAAAAGAGACGATTGGCAGACACAGACGGATCCAGGCAAGCAATTTAGTAGTGTGTACGAAGAGGAGAGAGGGGAGGAGGAAACAAGATCAGAGGGGGAAGGTGACAGGTGGTAAGGTTACCTGCCGCTCTGGTTGGAGGAGGAGGAGGAGTAGAGAGGATTGGGGGAGAAGGGAGGGAAACTGAGGCTGTGACCTTCCTCTGGTAAAATCGGTCACTTTTTTGTTTCCTCCTCCTCCTCCTCCTCCTCCTCCTCCTCCTCCTCCTCCTCCCGTCTTCTTACTGTCGTTGGAAGTTTGCCCGAGAGCAGAGGAAGAATGCAAGGAAACTACGTAGAGGAAAAATATAAAGAAGGATGAATGCAGAAGAGTAATAGGATGAAGGAAAGAGAAGGAAGGTGGAGAAGGAAGAGAGAGAGAATGAAGGAGATAGAAGATAGAAAAAGAGTTATAGACTGATTGTAAGTGTTGTTTTTATTGATGTTGAGTACGATTTATGATGGGTTCGTTATATTTTGGTGTGTTAATAAAAGTGCACACACACACACACACACACACACACACACACACACACACACACACACACACACACACCGCGCGTCACGTTCTCGAAGTATTTTTCTCAGAGTCTAGTAATTAATTTTCTTCCTTTTATTAGAAAGAAAAGAAAATATAGATAATTTGCACCACCATTACCACTACCATCACACTGGTGCCACGTCAGTAACAACACCTACTACTACTACTACCA
>NC_059278.1:5029643-5034643 GCF_017591435.1 Portunus trituberculatus | reverse complement strand
ATGAGGTGATTGACCAGGTGTTATGTGCTGCTAATTAATAGGACTTGAGTGGCTGTACAGGTGTGGTGGGTGGAGTGTCAAAGTGTCAGAGAGAGAGAGAGAGAGAGAGAGAATCAATTTCGTCACCTTCCTGTGAAAACTTCTTGGTAAATTTATAAAGCAAAGGAGGGAATATCAAACTAAAAGTTTTTATTGAGGATAAACACTTAGTTAAATCGAGTAACTTAAGCTATAACAACAACAACAACAACAACAGCAGCAGTAATAACACCCACTTCAACACCCACCACCACCACCACTACCACCACTACCACTACCACCACTACCACTACCACCACTACCACCACTACTACTACTACTACTACTACTACTAGGTAATACTACAATAACAACAACAACAACAACTACTACTACTACTACTACTACTACTACTACTACTACTGTAAAAAGTCTTTATTATTATTATCTCCAAGTTAGGTCTGTTTAGAATAGGCTAGATTAGGTAAGATAGCCATTTTATCCAGGTTAATGTTAGCTGATGTACAGTAGAAAAGAAAAGAAAATTAGGTTTGTTTAGTCTCAGAAATAATCAGAAGCAGGTAAGTCAGCAATCGATCCGTCACACTCAGTTCCAGGTAATCATCTTTGCTATGCTTACCTGGCCTAGTTGTGTGTGTGTGAGAGAGAGAGAGAGAGAGAGAGAGAGAGAGAGAGAGAGAGAGAGAGAGAGAGAGAGAGACGTTACAAATTCATAACTTACTGGAAGATCTGATCGAACTTGTGCATCCAGAATTCACCCTTTTGGACTCCTTGCCTGGTAATCGCAGTAGTAGTTGTAGTAGTGGTAGTAGGAAATCTTTGCAAGATTAGTGTTCTTCCTCTAAGTAGTGTATAAGGATATAATAATAGGGTATTTTGTAGGATTAGCTTGTCCTATATTATCCTTCGTCGTCGTTGTCTCCTCATTTCTGCACTCACTATCCCCCGCTCTCTCTCTCTCTCTCTCTCACGTGATATTGTCTTTCCACGTCTTTCCACCCAAGTACCGAGGCAGGATCTCAGTGTATGTTAGCGTTTGGATTTCCTTTGTATTCCTTTCTATTCCTCCTCCTCCTCCGCCTGGTACGGGAGCGTCAGTGACATCAAAGGCCACCTCGGAAGCAGCAGCACGCTCATTGGCTAGCAAAGAACCAGTCATGAGCCTTGTCGCCATCCCGTTCTCGTGAACCAATGAATTTTAAAGTACTCGAGTTTCGTGTCTTCACTTTTCTGTTTGTACTTTTGTTGTGTGTGTCAGAGTGTGTGTGTGTGTGTGTGTGTGTGTGTGTGTGTGTGTGTGTGTGTGTGTGTGTGTGTGTGTGACCTTTTTCTTGTTTCACCTCGTCTGTGGAATTTTATCCAGTGACTCACCTGAGAGGAAGAGTCATCGTGACACACACACACACACACACACACACACACACACACACACACACACACTAACTTTAGTAGTTTCACGTCTTTTCTTTTTTCTCTTTTCCCTTCTCCAGTGAACAAACTTTCTCTCGGCCACTCTTTTTTCTTTTACTCTTCCGTCTCTTGTTTTTCCCTGTCAACGCGCGCGCGTGCGCCTGGTGTTGAATGATGTATCCTGCAGTGTCATGCACACTTCAGCTGCCCGCCCCCTCTCTCTCTCTCTCTCTCTCTCTCTCTCTCTCTCTCTCTCTCTCTCTCCATGACAATAGTGTTGTTTATTATTTCTCTGATCAACTGATTAATGTTTTATTATGCTGAGGATCCTAAATAGATCAATAATTTATGTCTGTATTAACGTGGATACGTATCTTCTTGACTTTTTTTTCTCTCTTTCTTGTTTTCAATCCTGCATGCGAGTGATGTAAAGTAAATCAATATAAGTAAGATGCGAATAATAAGAATTTGTACAGTAGTGTAACTCTGAATCTCCGGATGCTTGCTCTCTCTCTCTCTCTCTCTCTCTCTCTCTCTCTCTCTCTCTCATATGTCGTGCGGATCGTTCATTTGTAGTGAAGTTATCGTCACGTGCCCTTTGCTGCCTCTCCGTTATTTATTCATGTCCAGTTCTGGTCTCCATTTTCTCCTTTTCTCTCTTTCCATCATCTCTACTTTCACCTTTCCTTCCTTTTCTCTTTCATTTATTTGTTTTCTTGTTCTGCCGTACTATCTTCGCTTCTATCGTTCTCTTTTTTCCTTTTATTTCTTGTATTTTTTCTTTTCTTTTTTATTTTTATCTCTTACTTTTTTCTTACTTTTACACTTTCTCAGCTTGCCATTTTTTTTCTTTCATTTATCAGTTTCCCTTTCTTTTCAATACTTCGTCTTGCCCCATTTTCCTCTTTTTTTCTTTTTCTTTATGTCAATCTCTCCTCCTTCGCCTTCCGTTCACGCTTACACTTTGCTATCCTATCTATCCTATCGTCTTTTCCCTCTCCCCTTCCCTTCTCCCCTCAAATTCTTATCGTTTTGGGCCATTAGCTGAACTAACCTCCCTTCACGGCCATTTTGTCAAGACCGTCACGGCAGGAGTAATTAGTGTGTGTGTGTGTGTGTGTGTGATGAAGCGGACACCCTTTGCTTGTCATTGTGTTGCCGCACCTAGTCCCTCTCTCCTGTGTAAGAAAGAGAGAGAGAGAGAGAGAGAGAGAGAGAGAGAGAGAGAGAGAAACGCACGTCATGGTGAAAAATGAGCACCGATCATAAAAATGTGTATTTGTTATCATTGAAGACGGAAATGATGAATGGTTTTCCTTCTTTACTTTTCGTTTCGCCTTTCAGTCATTTACATAAGTTCGCTCTTACTATTATGGCATTTCTTTTACTAGCTATCACCAGTAGTAGTAGTAGTAGTAGTAGTAGTAGTGGTAATAGTAGTTATCCACCGTTGTAGATTATGCTGTAGAATCTAGTGTGACGTTAGTGCCGGGTGATCCTGTCAGTTGGTGGCTACGCTGCTGTCGTCTGCTAACCTTGGGGGAGGCTGAAGGGATGAGAGGGAGAGGGAGTTACTGGATGCTGATGAGCGGGTGAAGGGAAGTTGAGAAGAGGGAAGATAGTGGGGGTAATGTTCCTGCGGGTTCTGCGGGCGTGGGTGGGTGGCTGGGTCTAACAACATATGGTTTCTGAGACCTTGAGTGACTGGATCTTGGACTTAAGTGTGGTCTTGGGTTTGTACGTGGAGCTGTGTGGGTTGTATGTGGAGTCTGTGAGGTCTGTACTCGGGAAACATGGTTCTGTGAATGAAGGTTGTGGATTTTTCAGACCTTGGGGTGTGTTATGGCGTTTGAGTCTGTGGTGCTTAAGATTGCTGGGTTGTGAACTTGAAGGTTTTGAGTGACTGGAGCGTGTGGAATATGTAAAATTTCAAGGGGTGTTCTAGGTGCATAGGGCTCTTGGCCATGAAGGAACGAGGTGCTGGTAAAAAGAATGCCGGAAGTGAGAAAAAAGAAGGGCATGTGGTTTTAAAAATATCGTGGAGAATGCAGTCAAATAGATCTAAAGGTATCTGAAACTATTGAGGACTGACAAGGGGCAATTGACAGTAAAGATAAAAATCACTAGAAACAAGGAACATTAACTGGAAGAGAAAATAGAGGTATGACACCACAACAAGGCCAACACAATCAAGGTTATGAGAGAGTGTTACTTCTCCCATCCTGAAACTGCCGTGAGATAGGAAAAAAAATTCGGATCCAGTTAACTATAAGGGAGTTTAATTTGTAGAGGTTGCGTGGATCTGTGGTTTAAATCGTGTTACAGAAGGGAGGTTAAAATATGTTAGGCTGGAAGATCAGTTGAGTTTGAAAAGTAAGAGTAAACTAGGTTAAAATGAGAGATTAGGTTTGCTTACTAGGTTTGAATGGGAAGTTAGGTCGTTAGGTTAATTAAGGATTAGTCAAGGTTAGGTTAGGGAAAAAAGAGCTCTGTTAATGGAGGATGCTGAGATGGAAGATTAGGACAAGTTATGCTATGTTAGAATCAGAGGTTAGTTTAGGTCAGGTTAGCAGGCTGTACAAGGGATGTTAAAGAGTTGGGCTAGGATAGGTTGGGGGGCAGGAAGTTTTTCAAGGCCCCATTTTATCGGAGCCTTGATTGCACTAGTTAATGATGCGATTTCGTCTCGTCACTCCGCATCCATTGAGAGGAAATTTCACGCGTTCTGTCAAGGCAAGTAACGGAGGCGTGAAGGATGCGAGGCTAATTGGGGAACTGAACTGATTTCACTTATTACGAAGGTTTCTCTTATGCCGGGGTGAAGGAAAGTGTGGGAATTTGCGATACTAGGCAAGCTTTGGAGCAAATACAGTCATCACGACGTGGAGGGAAAGGAGAGGCATTGAAGCTATTGTACCTTTAAAACTGACTTTATTTGATGTGTAGAGGAAGGTTTCGGATTCGGAGGTTTCGGGTTCGACACTAGTTTCATTCTGACTTTTCCTTGTTGCGATTAGCAGGAAAAACAATTGCAAGGTTAATGATTATTTCCTGCCTAGATTTTTTAATGTCAAGGTGAATTTAATTATCGGCGTTGTACAGAAATGAAAAAATAAAAAAGTTTCTCGATTATCAAAATGCAAAGTGAATTTATTGTGTGAAGCGATTCTATACTTATTGGTTATTTAAGACTTATGAAAGGAGCAAAAACTAAAACGGAGGTTGAGCTTTGTTTATTTTATTTTGTAATTTCAATCACTGAATTAGGTATGCGTTATTTATTATTATTCTAGAAAAATCCAGCGAAATGAAATGAAAAACTATATTTCTTCCTTAGCGTGGATGAAAATAATTGGATAAACGACTCTTCTTTTAGCTTGGACATTTTTTCCTATGTAAGGACGGGGCTCTCTCTCTCTCTCTCTCTCTCTCTCTCTCTCTCTCTCTCTCTCTCATCCATCAAAGCCTTTGTAGACAAGAAGAATGACATTTTGTGAGTGTTGCAAGCCTCTCTCCACCGAGGCCGCGGGGTCCCACTCTTCTCCCGCCTC
>NC_059278.1:4924643-5024643 GCF_017591435.1 Portunus trituberculatus | reverse complement strand
TACCGTTACTTATTGTATAGATTAATTAATATGGATGTTATAAGAACATAACACTAAGGATTTTTCGTGGCATGTGATTTTTTTTTTTTTCTTGTGATGGTTTCGATTTCCATCGATGTCTACACGTGGTATTCCTTGTTTAATAGTACATATTTATCCATGGCCTTGTATCATCCCAGTTTATATGATATAAAGCTCAGTACTAACGGCAGTGTGATGTACAGTAACATATACCTCATTCTTGTAAAGAAAAATCTACCAAGCTACATGGGATGGCTCAGACAAGCACTACATACTCGTAAACGTATTATTCTAATTCTTAAGGAAAAATGAAAAAAAGCGATGAAAGCAATAGCAACAGCAGCAATAAGCGGAATCTTGACATGTGTACAGCAAGTTATACGTTATTTGGTAAGTATGTAGCTAGCAAAAAAGCATGGTGGAAGTGTGCTGGCGCCCTAGGGTGATTGAGGAATGTATGAATGTGATCGAGGCACTGGTTGGATGAAAGTAATTGTATGGTGTGTGGGTTAGAGGGGAGGGTAAGGGAGTAAGAAAGAGTTCGTGGTAAAGGGGAGAGAGATTGGAGATCATTAAGTGAATGTGTTGAGAGTTAGGGTGAGAAAAGAAAGAGGGTGGTTTGGTTGACTGGTTGTATTAAGAAGGCTGCCACTAGGTCATGATCGGAATTTGGATGGGTAAGCTAGGTGAAACACCGTGAAAGAGATGGTTAGGGGGCATAATGGATGGATATTGCCACTGGATAGAGTTGAAAAGTTTAGGTGAAAGAAAGAAGATATTGGATATAATGGTTTTGAATAAACTGTATATATCTTATATTAACATTTATTTTATTGAATATATTGAACACTATATTATTTATCTATTTATCAATTTATGTATTTGTATATGTTTTAGAATTCATATATTTTGATAAATGTAAAATTTGCATGCATTAATTCATTTATCTTTCAGCAATGATTTTAGCCTTGTTAATGGAACCTTTTCAATAATTAAATTGTTCAATGTATCAGAATTGTTTAGAATTTCATTAATGAAATTCTTATCGTCCCTTACATTCATCTTTTGACTGTCTTCACTGAGACACACAGATTAGCAAATCTTAGTCAATCAAGATTGTAACCAAGTGTGACATGTGATGTGCTCAATGAACCATGACAACCATGAAATGTCATGTTTAGGCTGCACCTCATTAATTGCATGGGATTTGTGACTTATTGAGGAAAATCAAATAGTATTGGCTTAAATTCTGTAAGATTCCTTTATGATGGGCTATCTTGTGTATTGAGTAAAAGAACTGATCGTCATTAGCATGTAAGACTTTTATCACAATGTGATTTACTAGACCCTTATTGAGTTTGTTATTTAAATAAGAACAGACGTGCATAGGATTATATTAGTATCACTGAGGTTTTATCCTAATCTTATTTCACAGTGGATCCTTTGTGCAAGAGAGGACAGTCTTCTGGGTGGGTGTCACCTCAGAGAAGGTCACAGTCAAGAGGTCAGCCCCTGCACCTCCAGTCCCAGAAACCACCACCACCACCTCTACCACCACCTCCACTGCTAGCACACCTGCTGTAAGCCCTGCCTCTGAGATAGATCTTAAGGAGAATGCAGGTGATGTGGTGATAAATGTGGTTGAGGCACCTAGTGGAGTCCTAAAAAATGATACCAGTGTGGTTACTCCTGAAGGTGACTCTTCTCCCTCATCTCTATCTCCCACTTCCCCCTCAACTCCCATCCTGACTCCTTCTGAGGTTAGCACAGTAAGTAGTGATTCTAGTGTAGGTGAAGGTGAAGAAGAAGCAGAGGAGACACCATTACCAGACATCACCACCCCAAAGTCCAAGCCAAAGCCCAAGCCTGGCCCGAAGCGCAAGTTTGGGTTACTAGGACGTCGTCGGACCACCACCACTACTGCTGCCCCAAGTACCACCACCACCACCACCACTACCACTTCCCAGCCCAAGGGCGAGGAGAAGTTGTCACCAGTTAGTACAATACTGCAGGAAATGCCGTTCTCCTTGCTGCATCTGTCAGTTTTGATAAACTCTGATCTGTTACAGAGAAATACACAGATGACTTACATTTAATATGGACACTAGCATTAGGCTGCCTCCATCTATAATTGCTAGCAGCTAACAAACATAATTCTAATAGAGAATAAGAAATAATGTCAGTATTCTGGCAACAGTTGTAGTGGTAATAACAAATAGATCAACATTATAGCTAAAGTACATAAACTAACATCTGATTAACATTTTATAAAACATGATATACAACAGTGATGCTTACCAATGCCTCTGCCTTAGAAATCTACAGTCTATATGGAACCCCTGTAGTAGGTTTAACCATCCTGCCAACCATGGAAATTAACACACATTGAGACTGGGTCAGTTTATTCCCTCGTGTCAACATAGTAGGTGATGTATGTGTACCATTAAGTAGTTTAAGCAGATAACATTACCTAAATCATATCCTTAAACCCCCTGTCCTTTCCCCCTTGGTCTGTTTTTTTGGTGGTGGTATCATTGGGAGCTCCTGGTCATGCCCATCTTGCTGGTGAGTTGCTGGAGTCAGTAGGTTCCTGCTTTGAGGTGGAGTGGTATATGTTTGAGATGGTCATGATATGGTACTGTTGTGCATGTTACTGAGGCATTACAGGAACAAGTGACTTTATGTATTGCTTGGTGTTGGGTGACTCAGAACAGTGTGTGTGTGTGTGTGTGTGTGTGTGTGTGTATGTGTTGTGTGTGTGACCTTATATTATAACTGTCCTGCTTTATTTCTGACAACCTTCAGTGCTCTCTCATAAAATTATCAGTATTGTAATCAACATGTTGGAGTAATTAAAGTATGCAATTTCTTTATTATGAAAACTTTTTCATTATGTCTTTTGTTATATATCAACATTGAGTATCTTTCTGTAATGTGCATACAACATTGTATAATAGAAATTATCTTGTATTAATTTGAAAATAATGTAATAACTAAGCAACTAAATGATATTACCTAATTAGTAGCTGTAGTACATTTAGTAGTGGCAAATTTCATGTGTAGCTACAGCATATGCTATGAAGTGAGGTTTAAGGTTGGTCTCTAAAAATATGTCTTATGCAGGAAGTTGCCAGTCTGGAGAGGGATCTCATCAACATTTATGATGACTGTGGCAATAGCAAGGGCTGCTTTGGCTTTCCTGCAGAGTGTGAAACAAACAAAAAGTGAGTGGCTATTGTTGTGATGGTTTAATGTATTGTTGTTCTGATGGTTACTTGATCAAATTTTTTCAGTCCTCATTCAGTAGAATATTGGAGGTGGTTTGTTATAGTTAAGGAAGCAAAATTGCAAAAAAGATTATGTAAGCTTCCAGTAAAGAAAAGTGCATAACACATTAACTGATAAAACATTTATGTAATTGGCATCTTTGTTGCAAATGTTGATCCCTGGCCTGATGTATTGTGTTGTGATGCAGGTGTACTATGTTGGTGACATACTCCAAGGTATCTTCTGGCTACAAGTTTGAGATCGTCGGTAGCACCACCACAGGCTATGTGGCTGCTGGCTTATCTGATGACGAGAAGATGGTACGAGTTAATGTGTCTCTTTTTACCACTACTTATATCATTATAGACAATTATGGTATGCTGAGATTGCACTCAAGACTAGAAAGTGTGAAAAACAAAATGCACCAGCTGTGTACATGATACAGTTTCACTTTTGAACTGATGAAACAATTAATGAGGTTAATATAATCTCTAAATGAACAAGATAGTAGTAATTTGCTCTGAGACTGAGATGCAATAATAATTACCTTTGTGTAAGACATGTGAGTGGAATATGGAGATGTGATGGAAATCAAGACTTTATTTTCATTGCATTTTCTACATAAGGGAAAGTAGTTTTAACTTAAATCTTCTATTTTCTCTTGTCCCCACTATGAGAAGCCTTGTGTATGATGCAGTAGATGTGCTGGGGAGAAGCAAAAAATATTTTTTACTTACAAGTGTTCAGTAAGGAGACTGTTTGTGCCTATTAGTGCATTACATTCTTAACCCCATTTTTTAAATACTGAGTAACACAAGTGTAAAAGACTGCTGTTTTTATTTATTTATTTATTTATTTTCATTTTTTAAATTTTATTTATTTATTTATTTATCCTTTGCTGCTGAAAAATGCAGTTCTGTACTTAGAGGGCAATGATGTGATACCCTGTGGTCTTTCACACATGGATGGAGAGACGGGTTGGTGTGGAGTAAATCAGAACAATAGGTTTTCTGTTTATGTTCTGCTCTAGAAAAACTTAAAGGGCAAGTCTTGGAAGAACCAACTGCCAGTAGTTTATTTTCAGATATGACCTGAATCACATGGATTATTTATCTTGTTTTTCATAGAAGTCTTTCTTGACCTTAAGTCCATGTCCTGATCTTTATTTTATTTTCATCATCATAGCTGCGCTAGATTTTTATTATTTCTTATTTATTTATTTTTTTCCCAGATATTATCCAAAATATATGTTTATTTTTTTTGTGTGTTTTTCTTACAAGCAACAAGGATTGCATATCTTAATCATCATGTTTTCATTAATTGTGATATGAATGATGCACATAATCCTTGTGTTATTTGTCCAAGATGTTAGTGAATTATTACTGTCTTAATCACCACATTTTTGTCGTAGGTAATGAATTGCATCTCCAAGTTTTCAGGTTTTGCCTTGCACTTAACTAGATTTCATGTCTTAGCCTTCATGTATTTATTAGAAGTGACCTGAATAATTTTGTCTTGTTTTGCATACCAGGGTGGTGACAGTGTGATGGCCTGCCTGGCATCTGCAGGAGCTAATTCAGGCCCAGATGTTGTCATGGCTTTCAACAATGGCAGAAACAATGAGATGCTTGTGGAGGTAAGTAGACATGGGTTGAGCATTCAGTAGTAATTGAAACAAAAGAGTGAAAGATTGACTATTGATTGATCACTTTGAGGGTTAAAAGAAAAAACAACAAAGAAGAGAGAGAGAATGAGAGACTGACACTATTGATTGACTACTTTGAGGTTCAAAAGCCAAAGTAAAAATGAAAGGTTATATTAGAGAGAGAGAGAGAGAGAGAGAGAGAGAGAGAGAGAGAGAGAGAGAGAGAGAGAGAGAGAGAGAGAGAGAGAGAGAGAGAGAGAGAGAGAGAGAGAGAGAGAGAGAGAGAGAGAGAATTATTGATCAACTGATCGACTTCATGAAATTCAAAGAAAATGAAAGTGAAAGGTTACATATAAAAGAGAGAGAGAGAGAGAGAGAGAGAGAGAGAGAGAGGCAGGTAGACAAACATTTGTGGCAAACCTTCCAAAAAAGGTGGAGAGATGAGAATGTAATAAGTGTGTGTGTGTGTGTGTGTATCTGACTTAAAAAAATTTTCATTTTACTTGTTCCCTTAGATATTCATTTTGTTTTTAACTCGCAGAAAAAGTACGGCTTGAGTGACATACAAGCAGCAGTGGTGAATGGCCAAGCATACTGCACGTTTGTTCGGGATGCTTCCACTGAAATCTCTGGGATTGTGTTTGACCTTGATAAAGACCGCTTCCATCTCATGGTGGCCACTGGACCTGTCAACCCTAGTGAGTATTATTTATGTTTATAGAGCTGAGAACATTTAGTTGTTGGATTGTAGTTACCTCAACTTAGCTACCTTTGTAATGTTAATATGATATATAAAACAATCAAATTATAATTATCTACTTTTTTTCATCAGATGGACTAAGCTACCATGACAAACGCACTGTTTCATCAGGGACAGTTGCACTAGACTCTTTTGAGACAGTTGAGGTTCGCAGTGACCTCTTCCGCACCCTCCATGCCTGCTTCATGGTGGGTGCTTGGATATGTGCTGCCTCTTGTGGCATCATTGTGGCTCGCTACTTTAAAAAGACCTGGCTAAAGAGTCGCTCTTGTGGCATCGATCAGTGGTTCCATGTGAGTCCTTTTTCTTTGCTTATATAGCTTCCAGATCTTCCAGTTACAGTAAATTCTTCTCTTGATATAAGCTACATTTGTATATATCTCTTTGTATATGGTTATCTTCATCTTTGTATCCAATTGATATCTAATATTAGCCTTTGTCACTATTTGAGCCTTCTTCTCAACTTTACTTTTTCTCATGTTCATTCCTATCTATAACACTCAATCTTCTCTTGGAATAATTCCTGTTTGCTTCATTTGTTTCATATTCTTGACATTTTCTCTGATATTCACCTCATAATCCATGTTTCTGTCTTTACCTCTAGCTTCATAGATTCTTCATGGGCCTCACCTGGTCTCTGGTTATAGCTGGCGTGGTCCTCATCCTATATTACCTCAATGGATGGAAAGACCTTGATTCCCGAAACACAGAACATGCTATTTTGGGTGTTGTGTCCACAGGTGAGAATTCTTTGCTTATATTTGTCTTGGGTAGATTCATGTAATGCCAGTTTTGTGTGTGTGAGAGAGAGAGAGAGAGAGAGAGAGAGAGAGAGAGAGAGAGAGTTTGATGAGTTTTAAGGTATGAGGAGTGGCACTTGTTATTGTTCATATTGAGATGACTTGTGGTACAATATTACTTAGTGGTTCAGTGCATGTAAAGACTGTTATACCATTCGTAAAGGGATGTAAAGTAAGAAAATATATTACAGATAGTCTTAATTTCTTGGCCTTATGTGTGTAGAGAAAACAGTGGTAGCATTGTGCTATAGTCACAGTGTGTAACTCAGCTGTCTCTCTTCAACCACAGGAAATATATATAATTTATATTTTGTAATATCCCTAATTGTCTTTGTTTGGCATCCCTCCAGGCCTGTGTTTCATCCAGCCCTTCATGGCACTGTGCCGATGCAGTCCCACACACAAGCGTCGGCCAGTATTTAATTGGCTCCACTGGTTTGTTGGCAATTCAGCTCAGATTTTAGGCATTGCTGCAATCTACTTTGGCTTTGGGCTGATTGGTGCTCCTACATGGGTGGTGTTCATCCTCATCATCTTTGTAGCCTTCCATTGTCTTGTACATCTCCTCCTCTCAGTAAGTTCTGGAGTCCTAATCAAGTATTGTTATCCCAAGTGAGTCTATTGTGTTGATACTACCTGTCTCAAACACACTGGGCAAGTAACATTTTTTTCTGGTTAAGTACATCAAAAAAACTTATTTAACTTGTCTACTCTCCTCATTACTTGAAGCAAACAGCATTCATTCATCTTTGTTAGATACACTTAAAGGACTCGTTTGCCTTGTGTTGCCTCAGAGAACTTAGGGAACATCTTTTACCTCCTGTATAAAATTAGTCCAACTTTTTGTGTTTGTGTCTCAGATTGGGCAGTGCATCAGTGACTCTAGAGCAGAATCCAGTAGCAATGTGTACCCCATGAAGGAGCTGAATGGCAGTCGCACTCCACTTCAGCCCTCTGAGAAGAACACAGATGCCCCAGTGAGTAAAGAAGCACCTTGCTCATCCTTGCCTCTTTTTGTCCTCTCCTTTAGGCAATGTTGTGTTTTTGTAGTAAATGTTGTTGTGTAACTAACTTGTAATGAAATGTGGAATCCTTTGAGTTGACATATCACCTTAGGTAGAAGTAATGGTAGGAAGGCTGCTTCCTCTTGTAAGGAGATGCCTGTACATTAGATAACAAGTTCATGGACAATGATGATGAAAGGTGAAAATAGGTTAGTATGTTTCATGCTGGTATTACAATGAATAGACTTGATAGCTTCTTACAGCTTCCCTAAAAATTTCTTATGCAATATTTTATTATTATTATTATTATTATTAATATTATCATTATCATTATTCATTTATTCTTGACCTTTTCCTTACTTCTAATCCTTCTGCTTATGCTGTTACCCTATCTTCTCCGTTGGGCTCCTCTGATCACAATCTCATATTTGTATTGTGTCCTATTTTTCCAATCCCTCCTTAAGATTCTCAAAGTGGAGGTGCCTCTGCTAGTTGGTAGGACCTGAGGAGGTACTATGATGATTTTTCCCTTTAATGATCATTGTTTCTATGTCAGAGACTCATCTCTGTGTGCTGAGTGCTTAACTGAGGTGATGGTGTCTAGCATGGAGGTGTACATTCCTCACTCTTATTATTATTATTAATATCATTATCATTATTAATTTATTCCTGACCTTTTCCTTACCTCTAATCCTTCTGCTTATGCTGTTACCCTATCTTCTCCGTTGGGCTCCTCTGATCACAATCTCGTATATGTATTGTGTCCTGTTTTTCCAATCCCTCCTTAAGATTCTCAAAGTGGAGGTGCCTCTGTTATGAGGCACCTCCAGGTGCCAGGCTGCGGCCTGAGGAGGTACTATGATGATTTTTCCCTTTAATGATCATTGTTTCTGTGTCAGAGACTCATCTCTGTGTGCTGAGTGCTTAACTGAGGTGATGGTGTCTAGCATGGAGGTGTACATTCCTCACTCTTCTCAACCTAAACCTTCCAAACCATGGTTTAACACAGCCTGTTCTCATGCAATACATGATAAAGAGCTTCCCCACAAAAGATACTTGAGCCTTCCATTACCTGAATCTCATGCACTTTATATTTCTACCCAGAGTCATACCAAGTCAAATTCAACTTGCCAAATAATCCTTCATTAATAGAAAATGTCAAAATCTTTCAAAGTTCAACTTCCTTCTAGGCTTCTGGCATCTGGCCAAAAACATCACCAATAACTTTAATTGTAGGCTACATCTTTCCCACCTTTATTTAATTTTTGACACCACTGCCATCACATCTGTCTCTATAGCTTAACTCTTCTCTCAAACCTTTGCTAACAACTCCAGCTTGAATAATTCTGGGCTTGTCCTTCCATTTCCTCCTCCCTCTGACTATTTCATGCCTTCAGTTGAAGTTCTTCATGATGATGTTTTCCACACCCTCACTGGCCTAAACCCTCAGGAGGCTTATGGATCTGATGGGGTCCCTCCTATTGTTCTCAAAAACTGTTTTCATGCTTGCACCTTGCCTGGCCAAATATTTGAACTATGTCTATCGACTTCTACCTTTCCTTCTTGCTGGAAGTTTATGTACATTCAGCCTGTTCCTAAATAGGGTGACCGTTCTAATCCCTCAAACTACCATCCTATAGCTTTAATCTCTTGCTTGTCTAAAGTTTTTTTAATTTATCTTCAATATGAAGATTCTTAAACATGTCACTTCAGTCTTCTATCTGATTGCCAGTATGGCTTCCATCAAGGCCACTCTTCTGATGATATTTTGGCTTTCCATACCAAGTCTTGGTCATCCTCTTTTAGAGATTTTAGTGAAACTTTTGTTGTTGCCTTAGACATATCAAAAGCTTTTGATAGAGTCTGGCACAAAGTTTTGATATCAAAACTACCCTCCTATGATTTCTGTCTTGTTTTCTCAAGTTTCCTCTCCAACCATTCTGTTGCTAGTGTGATAGACGGCTATGATTTCTGTCCTGTTTTCTCAAGTTTCCTCTCCAACCATTTTGTTGCTAGTGTGATAGACGGCTACTGTTGTTCTCCTAAATCAATTAAAAGTGGTGTTTCTCAAGGTTCTGTCCTTTCACTCATTCATTAATGATCTTTTAAAGTCTAAACCAAACTTCGTGGCCAATCCAATCATATGCTGATGATACCACTCTACCTTTTTTCACATCTATTTAGAAAAGACTGACCCTTGAGGAAATTAACTTATCCTGCAGGAACATCACAGAATGCCTGACTTATGATCTTTCTAAGATTTCTGATTGGGGTAAAGAAAACTTAGTATTGTTCAATGTCATTGTTCTATGTGGAAAACTAAACTTTTTAATGTTCCTTAAACAGTGGTTCTTCATAATCTTTTTCCCATACAGTTTACTATTTTATACATTTGTTATTAGATCTCTCTCCTATCTATCTTTCAAAATTTATAGTCCCATTTCCTTCAGTCTTCATCTCTGGCACCATCTTTGTAGCTGTCCTTTGAATTCTTTCTAATTTCCTGATATCTGTTTGCATATGTGGAGACCACACCACTGGTGCATAATGCATATTCAAGTTTTGGTCTTATCATAATGGTTATGATTTTTTTTCATCATACTCTTACCCATGTAATTAAATGCCATCCTGATTATTGTTAGTGTCTTATATGTTGAAATAAATAACCCATTTATGTGTCTTACTGGGATCAGGGTGTCTTATGTAACCACGTCTTTAATCTTCCTTCCTCTTCATTATAATCGCTTCTCCCATTTTGTATTCCCATATGTAGGTCTTCTATTATTTTCTTCCATTTCCATTACAGTGCATTTCTTAGCATTAAATTCTAGTTTCCATTTTTGTTTCCACTTCCAGATCTTGTCAATATCTCTTTGCAATTTCATAGTTATCATTACTCTTTATTGCTTTCAATAGTTTCACATCATCTGCAAACAAATTTATGTAGGTACTAACACCCTCTTGCATATCATTAATATATATGTATTTGGAACATTATTAGTGCCAGCACTGGTCCCTGTAGTATGCCAGTAGTTATCGTCCTCCAGCTTGATAAAATGTCCCTTACCACAGTCCTCATTTCTCTTTCTGTTAAGTAATCCCTCATCCAGCTGAAGATATTTCCTTATATTCCTTATATGCATTCTATCATTCATAAGAGTCTTTTATGTGATATTCTGTCAAATGCCTTTTGTGATATCCAAATACACTGTGTTGACCCATCCATCACTTCCTCATACCTCATCCATTACTTTTGTATAGAAACTTGGTAAATTTGTTATACACAATCATAGTTTTCTAAAACAAAATTGGGAGTTATTTATAATTTCATTTTCCTCCAGATGTTCCATTTATTTTTCCGTGTGTGTGTGTGTGTGTGTATTTACCTAGTTGTATTTACCTAGTTGTAGTTTTACAGGGCCTGGGCTTTATGCTTATGTGGCCCTGTCTCCATATCTACACTTATCCAGTCTTACTTTAAAAGTATGCACACTCATTGCAGACACTACTTCTTCATTTAAACTGTTCCACGTCTCAATACATCTTTGCAGGAAACTATATTTTTTAACATCTCTCAGACATCTTCCTTTTCTCAGCTTTTTACTATGCGATCTTGTGCTTCAAATGTCATATTCTTCTCTCAGGATCAGTTTCTCATTATCCACTTGGTCCATTCTGTTGATCAATTTATAAGCTTGTATCAGATCTCCTCTCTCCCTTCTTTGTTCCAGGGTTGGTAGATCCATAGCCTTTAGTTTCTCCTCACTGCACCCGGGACTCGAACTGCGAACCTTATCGGTTGTGAGCCGAGAGTGCTAACCACTACATTATGCTGTGTGTGTGTGTGTGTGTGTGTGGATTTACCTACCTAGTTGTAGTTTTACAGGGCCTGGGCTTTATGCTCGGGTGGCCCCATCTCCATATCTACACTTAACCAATTTTTCTTTAAAACTATGCACACTCGTTGCTGACACCACTTCTTCACTCAAACTGTTCCACATCTCAACATATCTTTGCGGGAAACTATATTTTTTAATATCTCTTAGACATCTTCCCTTCCTCAGCTTTTTACTATGCGATCTTGTGCTTCGAATGTCATATTCTTTTCTCAGGATCAGTTTCTCATTATCCACTTGGTCCATTCCGTTGATCAATTTATAAACTTGTATCAGATCCCCTCTCTCCCTTCTCTGTTCCAGGATTGGTAGATCCATAGCCTTTAGTCTCTCCTCATATGTCATCCCTTCAAATTCTGGAACCATTCTTGTAGCCATTTTTTGTAGTCTCTCCAGCTTCCTTATGTGTTTCTTTTTAATAGGGATCCACATTACTCCTGCATATTCCAATCTGGGTCTGTTTATAGTACTTATCAGTTTCTTCATCATTTCTTTGTCCATTTAGTGAAATGCTATTCCAATATTCCTTAGCAAATTATATGTCTCTCTGAAAATTCTATCAACATGGCTTACCGGTTGATTATTCTCTTTCATTGTCATTCCCAAATCCTTTTCCTTTTTTATTTTCTCCAGTTCTACTCCATCTCCCATTGTACAGATTCCCACTGGTCGTCTTTCACTTTTTCCCATTTCCATGACATGGCTTTTATCCACATTGAATTTTATCTCCTACTTTTTACTCCATTCCCAAATCTTATTTAGGTCTTCCTGCAGTATTTCACAATCCTCTTTTTGCTTTATAACTTTGCACAGTTTTGCATCGTCTGCAAACAGATTTACATAGCTGTTCACTCCTTCTGGCATGTCATTTATATATATATGAGAAAAAGTATTTGTGCCAATACTGACCCCTGCAGCACTCTGCTTTCTACTGCTCTCCACTTGGACCTCACATCTTTGACTACCATCCTTATTTCTCTCCCCCTCAAATAATTTTCCATCCATCTCAATGTGCTTCCTTTTAAGCCACCCTTCTCCTCTAACTTCCACAGTAACCTTGCATGTGGCATTTTATCAAATGTGTGTGTATTTACCTAATTGTATTTACCTAATTGTAACATACGGGAAAAGAGCTATGCTCGTGTTGTCCCGTCTCCATATCTATTAATGTCCAGCTTTTTCTTAAAATCATGAATATTCCTTGCATTGACCACTTCCATGTCTAAACTATTCCATGCTTCCACCCTTCTATGAGGGAAGCTATATTTTTTCATATCTCTCCTATAAGTGGTCATTTTTAGTTTTTTCCCATGCCCTCTCGACATTCTTTCATTCCACATACACAGATCTTCCCTATCCATTTTTTCCATGCCAATCATCACTCTGTATATTGCTATCAGGTCTCCCCTTTCTCTTCTGTTTTCCAGGGTCGGAAGTTGCATTCTTTTCAGTCTGTCTTCATAAGTCAAATCTCTTAAGTCAGGCACCATTTTGTTGCAGCCCTCTGTACTTTCTCTAGTTTCCTTATGTGTTTCTTTAAGTTCGGAGCCCACTGTATTGTTGCATATTCAAGCCTCAGTCTTATCATTGCAGTAATTATTTTCTTCATCATTTCTTCATCTAAATATACGAACGCCACTCTTATGTTCCTCAATAAGTTCAATACTTCTCCAATTATTTTGTTTATATGTCTCTCTGGCGATAGGTCATTGGTAATTGTCACCCCAAGGTCTTTTTATTCATGACTGGTTTTTATGTCTTTTTTTTTTTTTTTGTGTGTGTGTGTGTGTGTGTGTGTATATTTAACTATTTACCTATTTGTGATTACAGGGCCCGAGCCGTAGCTCTCTATGTCCTGTCTCTTTGTCCACACTTGTCCAATTTTTCCTTCATTTTACTGACACTCGCCGCACACACCACATCCATGCTCAGTTTGTTCGATGCATCAATGCTCCAATACGGGAAGCTATACTTCTTGATGTCACTCGTGCAGGAATCCTTCAGTATTTTCTTTGGGTGTCCTCTGAGGTAATTACTGAATGCCATTGTGATCAGGTTCTCCCTATCCAATATGTCCACTCCATGTACTATTTTGAACATTGTTATCATATCCCCTCTGACTCTTCTTTCTTCTAACATGCCTAATTCCAGCCTATTTAACCTCTCCTCATATGGTACCTCCTTAAAGTCTGGTATCATTCTTGTTGCTAACCTCTGCACTCTTTCCAGTTTCTTGACATGTTTCTTCATGTATGGTGACCAAATTACTGATGCATATTCCAACTGTGGCCTAATCAGGGTGGTCAATATTTTCTTTATCATGTTCCCGTCCAGGTAATTAAATGCTCATCCTATACTTTGGAGCATGCTATATGTTTTTCCAAATATTCTATTAATGTGCTTTTCTGGAGACAGATTACTCTGTACAGTCACTCCCAAGTCTTTTTCTTCACTGACTTCAATTACAGTCTTAACCCCCAGCTGGTAGTCTTTATATGGTCTACATTTACTTCTACCCATTCTCATTACACAGCTTTTGTTGGTATTGAATTCCATTTGCCACATCCTGCTCCATTCATATATTTTGTCCAAGTCCTGCAGTATATTACAGTCATGCATATTCCTCACTCTCCTCATAATCTTTGCATCATCTGCAAACATATTCATATAACTTCTCACTCCCTCTGGCATGTCATTTATATAGATCAGGAACATGATGGGACCAAGCACCAAACCTTGGGGAACTCCACTGGTTACCTTCCTCCACTCTGACTTCACTCCCTTCACTACCGTCCTCATTTCTCTACCTGTCAAATAATTTCTCATTCACTCCGTCAGATTTCCCCTTATTCCTCCGATACTACTTAACTTCCACATCAATCTGTTATGTGGTACTTTACCAAATGCTTTTTTTAAGTCTAGGTATACACAATCAACCCATCCATCCTCTCTTGTAAAATATCGACCACTCTTGAGTAGAAACATAGCAAATTTGATACACATGATTTCTCTTTTCTAAAGCCAAACTGTTTCTCACTTAGTATTTCTTTGTTTTCCAGGAACTCACACCACTTGCTTTTGATCACTTCTTCACATATCTTACACATAATGCTGGTCAAAGAAACAGGTCTATAATTCAATGGTTCCATGTGACATCCACTTTTGTAGATTGGTACTACATTTGCCCTTTTCCATTCTCCTGGCACCTGTCCCATGTTGATAGATGTTCTTGTTAAATCTAAAATTGGATCTAGCAACTGCTCTTGACATTCTTTTAACATTCTTCCAGACACACCATCTGGTCCCATTGCCTTGTTAGCATCTAATTGACTCAAAACTTTTGCAGTGTCACTCTTTGTTACTATAATTTCTTGCATCCATCTTGTCACAGGTAACATCCGTCGATTCAATTGTGTTTCTTCTGTGAATACTTTGCAGAAATTCTCATTCAATTTTTCAACAATGACACTTGTATCTTCATATATATAATCTCCAACCTTTAATTTATTGACCGTTTCTTTTTTCTGTAATTTACCATTAATGAATTTATAAAACATTTTGGGATCACTTTCACAATTCTCCACTATTCTCTGTTCAAATTCATGTTGTGCCCTTCTTCTCACTTGAACATATTTATTTCTTGCATTCCTATATGCTTCTCTCTCCACTTCCTCATTATTTCTCTTGTATTTTTCCCATGCCTTATCCTTCTCCCTTTTTGCCTTGTCACAGGTTTTGTTAAACCACTGATCTCCCTTTAAGATTTTCTTAGTATATTTTGGCACAAAGTTCTCTGTGGCCTCACTATATATTTCCATAAATTTTTCATATTTTAACTGCATGTTTGTTTCCTGGTATATTTCGGACCAATCCTTATATCTTCCCTTAGCATAATTTAGGCATTCCTCCTTGTATCCAACTTCATTATCTTTGCTGAACCCCACCTTTACCTCAAATTTCAATAATTCATGGTCAATCTCATTTTCTAGATTTACTCCCTTTGTGAATATCAAGTCCAGTCTCGACGGGGCATCACCCCTCCTTCCCCTTGTTGGATCCTCACCCACTGTGTCATCAAATTTCCCACCGCATAATTTAATAGCTGCTCACCCCATTCTCCACCATTCCCCACTTCAAATTCCTCCCAATTGACGTCTTTACAGTTGAAATCTCCAACTATAATCATTTTTGCTTTCTTTGCAGCTTCATTTCTCATTCTTTCCAATGTGCTTTCCACCATACTATCATACTGATCATTTGACCATGCACTTGTTTTTGGTGGTACATTCACAGTTACAATATTGAAATCTTGCCTTCCATCAGTCACCACCACACCCACCACTTCCTCCTCGTCTCCTCCAAGGCACACATTTTGCACTATTAAGTCTTTTCTTGTTAACACAATTATTCCACCTCCACTTTTATTCACTCTATCTTTTCTCCGCATTCTATAATTTCCCCCTCCAAACCAATCTATTTGTATATTCGGTCTCAATTTAGTCTCCACTATACACATACTATCTGGTTTATCCCTTATCAGATGGTCCATACACTCTAATCTTTTTGATAGGAAGCCGTCTAATCTTTTTGATAGGAAGCCGTCTATGTTAGTATATGATACTCTTATGTCTTTCTTCCTTATCTGCTCCTTTGTCTGGTCTTTTACTCCTTCTCTTTTGTCAACCACTTCCACACTTTGTCGTTTCTTATTTTCCAAAAAAACTTCTTCTTTTCTTCTTCTGTTCTTGCCTCATTCCTCTCTCTCACCTGTGTGTGTGTGTGTGTGTGTGTGTGTGTGTGTGTGTGTGTGTGTGTGTGTGTGTGTGTGTGTGTGTATTTACCTAGTTGTATTTACCTAGATGTAGTTTTACAGGGCCTGGGCTTTATGCTCGTGTGGTCCCGTCTCCATATCTACACTTATCCAATTTTTCTTTAAAACTATGTACACTCTTTGCTGACACCACTTCCTCACTCAAACTGTTCCAAGTCTCAACACATCTTTGTGGGAAACTAAATTTTTTAACATCTCTCAGACATCGTCCCTTCCTTAGTTTCTTACTATGCGATCTTGTGCTTCTAAAGTCATATTCTTCTCTCAGGATCAGTTTCTCATTATCCACTTCATCCATTCCGTTAATCAATTTATAAACTTGTATCAGATCCCCTCTCTCTCTCTGCTCCAAGGTTGGTAGATCCATAGCCTTTAGTCTCTCCTCATATGTCATCCCTTTAAATTCTGGAACCATTCTTGTAGCCATTTTTTGTAGTCTCTCTAATTTTCTTATGTGTTTCTTTTTATGGGGAGTCCACACAACTCCTGCATATTCCAATCTAGGTCTTATTTTAGTACTTATCAATTTCTTCATCATTTCCTTGTCCATATAGTGAAATGCTACTCCAATATTCCTTAGCAAATTATACGTCTCTGAAAATTCTATCAATATGGCTTACCGGTTGATTATTTTCTTCCATTGTCACTCCCAAGTCTTTTTCCTTTTTTTATTTTTTTCTAGTTCTACTCCATCTCCCATCTTATAGATTCCCACTGGTCGTCTTTCACTTTTTCCCATTTCCATGACATGGTTTTTGTCCACATTGAATTCCATCTCCCATTTTTTGCTCCATTTCCAGATCTTGTTTAAGTCTTCCTGTAGTATTTCACAATCCTCTTTTTGTTTAATGACTCTGCACAGTTTCGCAAACAGATTTATGTAGCTGTTCATTCCCTCTGGCATGTCGTTTATATATACGAGAAAAAGTATTGGCGCCAATACTGACCCCTGTGGCACTCCGCTGTCTACTGTTCTCCACTTGGACTTCATATCTTTAACTATCGTCCTTATTTCTCTCCCCCTTAAGTAATTCTTCATCCATCTCAATGTGCTTCCTTTTAAGCCACCCTTTTCCTCTAACTTCCATAGTAATCTTTCATGTGGCACTTTATCAAACGCCTTTTTTAGATCTAAATAAATACAGTCAACCCATCCCTTTCTCTCTTGTACTTTATCAACTATTCTAGAGTAGAAACTCAATAAATTTGTTACACATGACCGACCTTTTCTAAAACCAAATTGGCTATTTGATAATATTTTGTTGTCTTCAAGAAACTCAATCCATTGCTTCTTTATTACTTTTTCACACATCTTGCATATTACACTAGTTAGTGATACCGGTCTGTAATTTAAAGTTTCTTCCTTCCTTCCGCTCCTATATATGGGAACCACCTCAGCTCTTTTCCACTCCACTGGCACTGTTCCATTTTCAAGTGTGTGTGTGTGTGTGTGTGTGTGTGTGTGTGTGTGTAGTTGTATTAACCTAGTTGCATTGTACAGGGTTCAAGCGGGACTCATAGTGTCCTATCTCCATATCTCTATTTATCTAATGTTTCCTTAAAGTTATGCACATTATGTGCTGTAACAACTTCATTATCCAATGCATTCCACTTTTCCACCATTCTGTGTGGAAAACTGTATTTTCTTATATCTTTTACACACTGGCTCATCCTGATCTTTTCATATCCTCTTGTCCTTCCATCTTCTGTCAACAGCACCAGGTCTTCTTTGTCTATCTTTTCAATGCTATTGACTATCTTGTACATTGTTATTAGGTCCCCATGTTCTCTTCTATCTTGTAAGGTTGGCAGTCCCATTTCCTTCAGTTGTTCTTCATATGTTAGGTCCTTTAATTCCGGCACCATCTTTGTAACAATCTTCTGTATCCTTTCCAAATTTTCTTATATCCTTTTTACAGCTCGGAGACCACACCACTGCTGCATATTTCAGCCTTGGAGGTATCATGCTTGTGATAATTTTTTTCATCATATCTTTGTCCATGTATTGGGATGCCACTCTTATATTAGTCAACATTTTATATGATCGTCCAAATATCTTGCTTATGTGTTTTTCGGGGCTCAGATTTTCCTGTATCATCACTCCCAGATCTTTTTCCTCTTTACTCTTCATTATTAGTTCCTCTTCCATCAAATAGTTCCATACCGGTCTTCTCTTACTCTTTTCTAGTTCCATTATGTGACATTTCTTAGCATTGAACTCCAATTTCCACTTCCTGCTCCACTCATAGATCTTCTTTATATATTCCTGCAACAGCAGACAGTTCTCTCTGGATTTGATAACTCTTAGCATTCATTATTTCACACATTTCCTTTTCTGTTTGGTGTCTTCCCTTCTTTAATTATTATTTTTTTCAATTGTTTCCTTATTCTTTGTTTTGCTGTTTATAAACTTGTGGAAAAGTTTGGGTTCATCTTTGCTTTTATAATTTGATTCACTACATCTTTCTCAAAGTTTCTTTCTTCCTCTCCCCTTACTCTAGAGTCTAATATATTAATTTCTGGCATCTTTGTACTGCTGTCTGTTATAGGCATTTCCCTGTTTTAAGAGTTTCTTCCACGCTTTATCTTTTACCTTTTTAGCTTGTATGCATCTAGCATTGTACCAAGCATGTATTTTTTTCTTATCTCTATAAACAGGTAAAAATTTTTCTACTCCTTCATTATATTTCTGTAAGAATGTCATATTTCCCTTGTACTGTCTTTCTGTACATAATATTACTCCACTCAGTATTAGCAAAATAGATCCTTAATTTTTAAAATTCGCTCTTGCATAATTTAATATCTCTCCTTTATAGTCATCTCTGTAACTTATCTCATCTTCCTCCTGAATTTGCATCTCTAATGTCACATGATCACTTCTCCCCATTGGACTAAGGTATTGTATGATTGGAGGGGGCTCTGGTTTCTTTGTGAAAACTAGGTCAAGCAACGATGGTTCTTCTTCCCCCCCCTGTACCTTGTTAATTCCTCTACCCACTGGTCCATTGCATTAACCATAATCAACTGTAACACTTTCTTGATCTACTGTCCAGCATTATCCATTACTTCCATCTCTCTCCAATTTACTTTTTTACAGTCTCCAACTAAAAGTATTCTTCTATCTGTTCTTATCATGTTATATAGGCACTTTATCACCTCTCTTTTGCATATTTTTATGTTCTTCTGTTCTTCATGTATTAGTCTATGGTGAAACATATTGCACATCCTCCACATATATATATTATCACGAACCATTATTAGCACTCCTCCTCCCCCTTTATCCTTCCTGTCTCTCCTCCAGGTATTATATCCCTCCTCTTTAAAGTCGACATGGATCCTTTCTCTCAGTTTTGTTTCAACAATGCACATTACATCCTGCATTTTCTCTTTCAAATAATCCTTAACTTCCAATATGCATGATAACAACCCATCTATATTAGTATAAATCACTCTTAATTTCTTGCCTCCTCCACGACCTCTTCTTTTTTCCTTAAGTACCACTTCTTTAGTCTCATATCCAGAACCTTCCAGTAAAAATTCTTCTTCTCTATCTCTGTCCTTTTCTCGTTTTTTTCCTTAGCTTCATACTTCTTAACACTTTCCTTTTCCCTCTCCTCTAAGTTCATATCTCTTTTTATCCATATATTCTTGTGTTCAGTATCATCAGCCAGCTTCCCTTTCCTAGCCATAACTTCCTCTACAGCCACTTGTGATCTCATTCTCACCTTCATTGGTCTCCTACCCCCTTCACTGTATCTTCTTAGCTTGATCACTTCCTCCACCTCCTGGTCGAATTCTTCTGTGCTTTCTTGTACTTGTTTGATAACAATTTTGGCCAATTCTCTCTCCACGTTTTCTTGTGGATTTATTTGGATTTTTCTTTTCCTTCATCCAAAAAATCACGGAAGCTTTTTTTTTTTGTCCACTGTATCCCGCACCAGGTCTTCTTTCTCTTTAATAACTTCAATTACAGTGACTTTCGTGTTCTAAATTTGTCTCTTTACAACCTCTGAAAATTTTATTTTTTCCTCTTCTTGCTCCTGCTTCCATTCATTTCATAGTTTCTTCAGCTTGTTTTCAACCAGTCCACCTTCTGTCCTGTCCACAATCCCGTCCTGCAATTTAACCTGCAAGCTCCTTAAGGAGCTTTTGTAGTCTTGGCATGTGGCTTTTAGTATGTCATTTTGTTTCTTTATTTCTTGTATCTCCTCTTTCAATCCCTGATTGATTGCACTGACCTCACATTTTGCTAATCTCAATTTCAGCTCTGTGTTTTCCATTATCAGTCGGTCCTGTTTGTCCATTAGATTTGACATCACCTCCTTCATATACCTTAATTCCCTTTCTATGTTGATTGACCTTCTCATATTACCTCGTTCATCCCTGAATCCAGAAAAATCCTTGTCCATAATATCATCTGTTAGTTTCCTTAGACCAACAGGAGTTTCAATGTATTGTTGGGTTTCACACGATGGCGTTTGTTTTGATTCCACCATTCGTCTGGCAGCACTGCTCTGTTACATCATGCACTCATTATTCTTTCCGTATATATGATCCAACACTTATTTAATTTGGAGACAGGAAAACCCATGGCCCCCTCCCCCCTGTACATACATCTAGGTCAGTCTCCAACTCCTGTTGTAGTTTTCTCTGTGAGCTGCTCAGATGTGTCTGATCAGCACGATGGCTACGCTGTGTGTGTGTGTGTGTGTGTGTGTGTGTGTGTGTGTGTGTGTGTGTGTGTGTGTGCACATACATGTATTTACCTAGTTTTATTGTACAGGCTTCAAGTGCAGCTCATTGTGTCATGTCTCCATGTCTCAATTTATCTAATTTTTCCTTAAAGTTATGCACATTATTTGCTGTAACAACTTCATTATTAAATGCATTCCACTTCTCCGCCATTCTGTGTGGAAAAGTATATTTTCCAATATCTTTCACACACTGCCTCATCCTGACCTTTACATGTCCTCTTGTCCTTCTATCTTCTTCTGTCACCAGCACTAGGTCTTCCATGTCTATCTTTTCAATACCATTGACTATCTTGTACATTGTTATTAGGTCCCTTCGTTCTCTTCTGTCTTGTAAGGTTAGTAGTCCCATTTCCTTCAGTCATTCTTCATATGTCAGGTCCTTTAGTTTTGGCACCATCTTTGTAGCAGTCTTCTGTATCCTTTCTAATCTTCTTATATCCTTTTTAGAGCTCGAAGACCACACCACTGCTGCATATGCTGCATATTCCAGCTTTGAACGTATCATGCTTGTGATGATTTTTTTCATCATATCTTTGTCCATGTATTGAAATGCCACTCATATTAATCAACATTTTATATGGTAATCCAAATATCTTGCTTATGTGTTTTTCAGGACTCAGATTTTCCTGTATAATCACTCCCAGATCTATTACCTCTTTAGTCTTCATTATTTTTTCCTCTCCCATCAAATAGTTCACATCTGGCCTTTTCTCTTTCAAATAATCCTTAACCTCCAATATGCTGGATAACAACCCATCTATATTGGTATAAGTTACTCTTAATTTCTTGCCTTCTCCACGACCTTCTTTTTCTTCCGTAGGTACCACTTCTTTAGTCTCGTATCTAGAACCCTCCAGTAGAAATTCTTTTTCTCGATCTCCGTCCTTTTTTCATTATTTTCATTAGCTTCATTTCTTAGCACTTTCTCCTTTTCCCTCTCCTCTAGGTTCATATCTCTTTTTATCCATGTCTTTGCATTCAGTATCATTGGTCAGCTTCCCTTTCTTAGCCATAATTTCCTCCACCGCTACTTGGGATCTCATTTTCACTTTCATTGGTCTTCTACTCCTTCACTGTATCTTCCTCCACCTCCTGGTCCAGTTTTTGTATGCTGTCTTGAATTTATTTAATAATAGTTTTGGCCAATTCTCTCTCCACGTTCTCTTATAAACTTGTTTGGATTTTTTTTCCTTCATTCCAAAAATCATGAAACTTTTCCTCTTATCCACTGTATCTTGCACAAGATCATCTTTCTCTTTGATTACTTATATTACAGTGACTTTTGTGTTTTCCTGAATTTGTCTCTTTACTACTTCTGAAAATTTAACTTTTTCTTCTTCCTGTTCTTGCTTCCATGCATTTTGTAGTTCCTTCAGCTTTTTTTCACCCGATCCACCTTCCACCCTGTCCACAATCCCATCCTGTACTTTTACCTGTAAGCTCCTTAAGGAGTTTTCGTAGTCTTGACATGTGGCTTTTAGTACATCATTTTGTTTCTTTATTTCTTGTATCTCCTCCTTTAATCCCTGATTGATCACATTGACCTTCTCACATCTGACTAATCTCAATCTCAACTTGGTGTTTTCCGTTGTCAGTCTGTCCTGCTTGTCCATTAAACACGACATCATTTCCTTCATGTACCTTAACTCCCTTTCAACATTGATCAACCTCCTCATATTACCTCTTTTGTCCCTAAATCCAGAAAAATATAAGAATATATCCTCATTCAGTTTCCCTAGTCCAACAGGGGTTTCAATGTATATACCTCTGGTTTTCACACGATGGCGTATGTTTTGATTCTGTCATACGTTTGGCAGCACTACTCAGTTCCATCTCCCTCTCCTTTTTTTTCCTGTCTATACAGTCCAAAACTTATTTGTTATGGAGACAGGAGAACCTTATGCCCCGCCCCCTATAAATATGTCTAGGTCAGGCTTCAACTCTTGTTGTAGCTTTCCCTTGTGAGTTGCTCAGAGATGTCTTATTGGCATGGTGTATCGCATGTGTGTGATTCACTGTTTGATCTGCTGCAGTCTCTGACGAGACAGCCAGATGTTACCCTACGGAACGAGCTCAGAGCTCATTATTTCCGATCTTCGGATAGGCCTGAGACCAGGCACACACCACGCACCGGGACAACAAGGTCACAACTCCTCGATTTACATCACGTACCTACTCACTGCTAGGTGAACAGGGGCTACACATGAAAAGAGACACACCGAAATATCTCCACCCGACCGTCAAAGGTCCTCTGGCTTGTGTGCCAGCGCTAACCACTGAGCTACCGTGTGTATTTACCTAGTTGTAGTTTTACAGGGCCTGGGCTTTATGCTCGTGTGGCCCCGTCTCCATATCTACACTTATCCAATCTTACTTTAAAAGTGTGCACACTCTTTGCAGACACTACTTCTTCATCTAAACTGTTCCACGTCTCAATACATCTCTGGAAACTATATTTTTAATATCTCTCAGACATCTTCCTTTCTCAGCTTTTTACTATGCGATCTTGTGCTTGGATGTCATATTCTTCTCTCAAGATCAGTTTCTCATTATCCACTTGGTCCATTCCGTTGATCAATTTATAGACTTGTATCAGGTCTCCTCTCTCCTTCTTTGTTCCAAGGTTGGTAGATCCATAGCCTTTAGTCTCTCCTCATATGTCATCCCTTCAAGTTCTGGGACCATTCTTGTAGCCATTTTTGTAGCCTCTCCAATTTTCTTATGTGTTTCTTTTATGAGGGGTCCACACTACTCCTGCATATTCCAATCTAGGTCTTATTATAGTATTTATCAATTTCTTCATCATTTCTTTGTCCATGTAGTGAAATGCTACTCCAATATTCCTCAGCAAATTATATGTTTCTCTAAAAATTCTATCAATATGGCTTACTGGTTGATTGTTTTCTTCCATCGTCACTCCTAAGTCCTTTTCCTTTTGACTTTCTCCAGTTCTACACCATCTCCCATCTTATAGATTCCCACAGGTCGTCTTTCACTCTTTCCCATTTCCATGACATGGCTTTTGTTCACATTGAATTCCATTTCCCACTTCTTACTCCATTCCCAGATCTTATTTAGGTCTTCTTGCAGTATTTCACAATCCTCCTTTTGCTTTATAACTCTGCACAGTTTCATATCATCCGCAAACAAATTTATGTAGCTGTTCACTCCTTCTGGCATGTCGTTAATATAAATGAGGAAAAGTATTGGTGCCAATACTGACCCCTGTGGCACTCCGCTTTCTACTGCTCTCCACTTGGACTTCATATCTTTAACTACTGTCCTTATTTCTCTCCCCCTCAAATAATTTTCTATCCATCTCAATGTGCTTCCTTTTAAGCCACCCTTCTCCTCTAACTTCCACAGTAATCTTGCATGTGGCACTTTGTCAAACGCCTTTTTAAATCCAAATAGATGCAGTCAACCCATCCTCTCTCTCTTGTACTCTATCAACTATTCTAGAATAGAAACTCAATAAATTAGTTACACAAGACCGTCCTTTTCTAAAACCAAATTGGCTATTTGATATTAATTTGTTGTCTTCAAGGAACTCGATCCATTGTTTCTTTATTATTCTTTCACACATCTTGCATATTACACTAGTTAGTGATACCGGTCTGTAATTTAAAGGTTCTTCTTTCCTTCCACTCTTATATATGGGAACCACCTCAGCTCTTTTCCATTCTACTGGCACTGTTCCATTTTCTATTGAGCATTTTATGATGTTGTATATAGGACTTGCTAGTTCTTCCCTACATTCTTTCAGTATTCTGCCTGAGACTTCATCCGGTCCCATTGCCTTCTCTTCATCCAGTTCCTTCATTAACTCTTTTATTTCAAGCTTGGTTACTTTAATCTCTTTCATATAGATTGTCTCTCTAATACCCTGTGGCCTCTCTAATTTAGATTCTTTAGTAAAGACCTCCTGGAATTTTTATTTAATAGTTCTGCCATACTTTTGGGTCTTCCACCATCCCGTTCTCTCCTTTTAACCTTTCTATTGTTTCTTTTTGCCTAATTTTTCCATTTATGAATCTATAGAACAATTTTGGTTGCTCCTTACATTTTTTGACAATGTCCTTTTTTAAGTTCTTTTCCTCTTCCTTCCTCACCTTAACATATTCATTTCTCGCTGCCTTGAATTTTTTCTTATTTGCTGGATTTCTATTTCTCCTTCACCTTTTCCATGCTCCATCTCTTTTCTTCTTTGCCCTAGCACACCTTACATTAAACCAATCTTTCTTTCCTTCTTCTTTTGGTCTATATTTTGGGACATATTCCCTGACTCCTGTTTTGTATATTTCCAAAAATAAGTTATATTTGTCTTGCATTGTCTCTGAGTTTTCCATCTCTTCCCAGTCTGTGTGTGTGTGTGTGTGTGTGTGTGTGTGTGTGTGTGTGTGCACGTGCGTGTGTACATTACTAACACTTGTTTTCTATCTCATTGATTAGGGTGCTGGCTTCCGCAAGGTGATGCTGTTCTTCTATTTCCTGGGGAATTTCCTCATCACTGCAGCTCTCCTCCTTGTCATCACAGTGGATGAAAAGACACTCAAGGAATGGGGACTCATCTTCTGGGAGTAATGAGTGCCGGATTTGAGGGAGACCTATACATACAGGATGGAGTGATCTGAGTGGGCAATTTCTTGAGTTACCGTTTTTGTGTTTGTGGATTCTAAACAAATAGAAAGCATGGAACTGCATCAATGTGTGTGTTTCCAGGACATACTGCACTGCCAGACAGGTTAAGGGGAGAGAATGAAGAATATAAGTTTTAGCTGCCCAAAGCCTGATTGGGAAGTGCAGTACTGTATAATATAACAGTAGTAGAGAGAATGTATACCTCACTTATGCCTGATGCTACTGATTCCAGTCATAGTGCTCCATTTCTTGTGCCTATTAGTGTGAGAATATTACAATATATGAAATTTGTATTCTGCTTTAGACAGTTCTGCTCTGTGTGGAAAATACTCAGCAGTGAAAAAAATAAAACATGTTGATCACTAAAACATTTAGTATTGATACTTTCTGAAGGATTAGGACAATTGTGGCAGTTAGACCTGAACTTTCATTTTGGAGTTGTGTGGTAATCCTCTTATTCTCAATTTAATCCTTTATGTCATGTACAGTACTGTCATTGTATCCTATCGTTTCACTGCTTTTATCCTCTCACATCTTCCATAGGCCAAATAATTGAACATACTTCAGTCTTACCACTATAATGTCACTTTCCAATAACCTTACCAGAGCCTTACCTTATCACAACATGCACACCTCTGTGTGTTTGCTGTATACTAAAATCAGATTTATTCTCAAACATGTATTTTTTTCTTCTTTTTAATTATATGTAAGTTGTTATATGAACATTCCCTTTGTAGGTGAGGCAGAGCAGATCACTTCCTCTTCCTTCACTTACATCTAAAATACTAGAGTGGCTGAAGCTGCTAATTTACAAGCCTTCATGTAGCACTTGTAGACTAGCAAAGTGAAGGAAAAGGAGTATGCTATGCTGTCTCACTTCATCCCACAGAAAGATCTAGACAAAAGTGGAAGCATAATACATATATGAATATTTTTATATGAATGTCTATAATATTTTTAGTACATATTAATAGATAAGGTTGAATTCAAAGTGCACAGCTCAAAAGGTTGTTGACATGAAATGGAGAAGTAACATTTTTAGAGCGATTCATTCCTTGTCAACTTCTGTCCTCACCCCCAACATAACATTATAGCAGCAAAATAAGCCATACACACACTAGTCCACTACAGTGCTTCAACATAACACTGACACAGAAGGAAATTGCATCTCGATATCAAAACATACACTATATTCACATCTATATGTTGACATCTTTTGTATTAGCATAAGAACTTCTATTCAGATGTTTACCACCTTCACTTCCACCAAACATCTAGCTGAGAAAATCCTGAGAAAATAGTAATGTACTTAACATTACTTAGTTGAGAAATAGAGCTTAGGTATTGTCACATGTAGTATGTAATACTTTCTTGTGCCACTACAAAAGACATCTTATGATAGGTGTGAAATAATACTTCAGATACCAAAAATTTATTTGTACCTTTGTCTACAGCAACATACCTCCAGTTCACAACTCAACTACTTTGCTACAGCACACACAGCACTGCTTCACTAAGTATTCTGTTACAGATCTTGTCATGTATAATCTCTGTAAATCTCACTAGAGCTCAACACTCAATGGTTGTTTCAGTTTTCAAATTTGTGGAAACCGTATGCATTTTTAAGTCTTTTACTCTCATTTTGTGTAAGTTTTACAGACGTGTATTTATGAAACATTATTGTGTGGGTCTTTACTCATTACCTGTATATACTGTATGTTGAATTTGTAATTAAACAAAACAGATATGCAATGTATTTATATGTCAAATAGTGTCTATAGTTTGTGTGGTGTTTGTATGCACCTCACAATTTGATTTAAGAAACCTGCTGTAAACCTTCTTTATGCATAATGGTGCAAAACTAGATGTGAATGACTGTCACTAACAGTGTTCTGGTGTATTCACTCTATTGAGAATCTCTCTCTCTCTCTCTCTCTCTCTCTCTCTCTCTCTCTCTCTCTCTCTCTCTCTCTCTCTCTCTCTCTCTCTCTCTCTCTCTCTCTCTCTCTCTCTCTCTCTCTCTCTCTCTCTCTCTCTCTCTCTCTCTCTCTCTCTCTCTCTCTCTCTCTCTCTCTCTCTCTCTCTCTCTCTCTCATATCTACAATAGAAACATTAATTTTTCCAAGAGAATCATTACCCTGGTAACTTATCATTTAAAGGTTTTTGTCAAAAGATTTAGTTTCAAATATTCTCATCCTTACCTGTGTCTTTTAGGAACTATTTGTATTTTTCTGAATTCTTTATCATGAAAACATAAATATACAAATCTGATAGTTTTATTATCCTTGCTTAAGAGTGATCAGTGACCCTGAAGAACCTCCTGGCTGGAGTGAGGAGGACGAGCAGGGCGACTGGGCGTCACACCATTCTGTTCCTCTGCCTGACCAGGGGGCAGGGTGCCCACGGGAGATAAGGAAAGGCCTGCCCAATACTCTTTTGTAATGGCAAAAGAGTGGGCAGCCCAGAGTCCCCCCGAGGACCAAGCAATGCCTGTCCCAGAGGCGGGGAAGGAGGCCAGCCCCAAAGAGGCTAGCAAGGTGGGTGCCAACCCGGGGATGGAGACCTGCCCCGTCTCGGAGGCTGGCAAGGTAAGCCTGGGGTAAGAGGCCGGACCTGCTGATGCTGGCCAGGTGAGGGCCAGCCCTGCCAAGGTTTCTTTTTTTTTTTTTTTTTTTTTTTTTTTTTTTTTTTTTTTTATTCCTTTATTCCATAAAGAGGGCCAGCCAAGGGCAAAAAAAAAGAAAGTTAAAAAAAGGCCCGCTTGAGTGCTGGCTCTCTAAAAAGTGTAAATAGTGCCAAAACAGTCAGCCAAAATTAGGGAGAGCAAATGCCTCGATACCTCCCTCTTAAAAAAAGACAAGTAGGAATTTGGAAATACAGATGCAGGGAGGGAGTTCCAGAGTTTACCAGTGAAAGGGATGAATGACAGAGTACTGGTTAACTCTTGCATTAGGGAGTTGGACAGAATAGGGATGAGAGGTAGAAGAAAGCCTTGTGCAGCGAGGCCGCAGGAGAAGGGGAGGCAAGCAGTTGGCAAGATCAGTAGAACAGTTACCATGAAAATAGCGATAAAAGATCGAAAGGGATGCAACATTTCGGCGATGAGAAAGAGGCTGAAGACAGTTAGTGAGAGGAGGGGAGTTGTTGAGACGAAGAGCTTTCAATTCCACCCTATCAAGCAAAAGTGTGTGACTGGAACCCCCACAAACATGCGAAGAATACTCCATACAGGGACGGGTAAGGCCCTTATACAGAGTAAGCAGTTGGAGGGCGAGAAAAACTGGCAGAGACGCCTTAGAACACATAACTTCATAGAAGCTGTTTTAGCAAGAGATGAGATGTGGAGTTTCCAGTTAAGATTATGAGCAAAGGACAGACCGAGGATATTCATTGTGGAAGAGGGAGACAGTTGAGTGTCATTGAAGAAGAGGGGATAGTTGTCTGGAAGGTTGTGTCGAGTTGATAGATGGAGGAATTGAGTTTTTGAGGCATTGAAAAGTACTAGATTTTCTCTGCCCCAATCGGAAATCTTAGAAAGATCAGAAATCAGGTGTTCCGTGGCGTCCCCGCATGATCTGTTGACTTCCTGAAGGATTGCTTGTCTTTGAAAGAACGTGGAAAGATGTAGGGTGGTATCATCAGCGTAGGAGTGGGTAGGGCAAGAAGTTTGGTTAAGAAGGTCATTAATGCATAATAGAAAGAGAGTGGGTGACAGGACAGAACCCTGAGAAACACCACTATTAATAGATTTAGGAGAAGAACAGTAGCCGTCTACCACAGCAGCAATAGAACAGTCAGAAAGGAAACTTGAGATAAAGTTGCAGAGAGAAGGATAGAAGCCGTAGGAGGGCAGTTTTGAAATCAAAGCTTTATGCCAGACTCTATCAAAAGCTTTTGATATGTCTAACGCAACAGCAAAAGTTTCACCGAAATCTCTAAAAGAGGATGACCAAGACTCAGTAAGGAAAGCCAGAAGATCACCAGTAGAGCAACCTTGATGGAAGCCATACTGGCGATCAGACAGAAGATTGTGAAGTGACAGATGTTTGAGAATCTTCCTATTCAGGATAGGCTAGATTCAAAAACTTCAGACAAGCAAGAGATTAAAGCTATAGGACAGTAGTTTGAGGGGTTAGAACGTTCACCCTTTTTAGGAACAGGCTGAATGTAGGCGAACTTCCAGCAGGAAGGAAAGGTAGAAGTCGATAGACAAAGTTGGAAGAGTTTGGCCAGGTAAGGTGCAAGCACGGAAGCACAGTTTTTGAGAACAATAGGAGGGACCCCATCAGGTTCATAAGCCTTCCGAGGGTTTAAGCCAGCAAGGGCATGGAAAACATCATTACGAAGAATTTTAATTGTAGACATGAAATACTCAGAGGGAGGCGGAGAGGGAGGGACAAGCCCAGAATCGTCCAAGATGGAATTGTGAGCAAAGGTTTGAGAAAAGACTTCAGCTTTAGAGACAGAAGAGATGGCAGTGGTGCCATCAGGATGAAATAAATTTTTTATTTAAGAAAGAGTGTTTGGCAAGTTGAAGAACAGACTTGGCATGATTCCGGGCAGAGATATAAAGTGCATGAGATTCAGGAGATGGAAGACTCCAGTATCTTTTGTGGGCAACCTCTCTATCATGTATAGCACGAGAACAGGCTGAGTTAAACCAAGGTTTGGAAGGTTTAGGTTGAGAAAAAGAATGAGGAATGTACGCCTTCATGCCAGACACTAACACTTCTGTTATGCGTTCAGCACAAAGAGATGGGTCTCTGACACGGAAGTAATAATCATTCCAGGGAAAATCAGAATAATCCTCCTAAGGTCCCCCACAGCTGGCAGAGACAAAACACCAGAGGTACCTTCACTTTGGGGGATCCTGTGGAGGGATTGGAGAAATAGGACAAGATACAGAAATGAGATTGTAATCGGAGGAGCCCAACGGAGATGAAAGGGTGACAGCATAAGCAGAAGGGTTAGAGGTGAGGAAGAGATCAAGAATGTTGGCCGTGTCTCCAAGACGGTCAGGAATACGAGTAGGGTGTTGCACCAGTTGCTCTAGGTCATGGAGGATAGCAAAGTTGAAGGCTAGTTCACCAGGGTGGTCAGTGTAGGGAGAGGAAAGCCAAAGCTAATGGTGAACATTGAAATCTCCAAGAATGGCTGGACAGGTGGAGCCAAGGAGTCCTTGGGTGGAGCCCAGCCCGGGGCAGGAGGCCTGCCCCGCCGAGGCCGGCCAGTTGGGGGTCAGCCCGGAGCAGGAGGCGGCGGCCCAGGCCAGGCCTGCATTTATCCAGATTTTTTGTCCGATTTTTTGTCTATATTTCATCGGATTTTTTGTCTCTTTAATATCTCTTCATATTTTTTTTCTCCCCGTTATAGATGATCCTTCTCTCCAATTCATCCATCCACCGACAGGTAGAAACAGACAGGTGTGTTTCACTGAATGACTGTCACGTGAAGCCCAAAAACATATTATCAACTCTCTCTCTCTCTCTCTCTCTCTCTCTCTCTCTCTCTCTCTCTATATATATATATATATATATATATATATATATATATATATATATTGCTATCTATATATATATATATATATATATATATATATATATATATATATATATATATATATATATATATATATATATATATATATATATATATATATATATATATATATATATATATATATATATATATATATATATATATATAGTAACTGCTGTCTATATATAGGTATTGTATGAGTGAATGTAGCCTAATACTGAGTAAGTGATCAGTACAAAGGGAAGCATCCAGACAGAGAAAATTGTACGTGTATGTGTGTGTGTGTGTGTGTGTGTGAAAACTATACATCGTATACATGCATTATGTACTATATCTGTGTATAGACCATACTGCCTCTGAAGTTCACAAAAAAAAATCAGTTTCGTTCTTCACTTGCGTACACTGTGATTACAAACTATAAACTGGCAGCGCTGAACACTTCTCAGCGGTCCTGGCAATATTTCAGAAATCTTAAAACATCCGTATCTATGAGGATGTCATAATATATATGGCATCCGCATACACATCCACATCGGCGTATTTTAGGGCTGATTGTCCAGGCTGAGGTGTCACGTGACCATCACTATGGCAACAAGAAACGCGGTGGTGGAAGAGGCGGGAAGGAAACGTCAGCTCACGGTCTAGATAGTAGTACTATTTAGACCGTGCGTCAGCTGACGGCCCATCGTGTGCCTTGCCTCCTGTGTCCCTACAACGTTTATGTATCGGGAAAATAACCAGTGAATCTGCGTGATTATGAGTCTTTTAAAGTGTGTGACATATTAGTAATGGGCCGTGTCCTAAATGTGTGTGAGGTTCACCAGGAGTGTGGGACAGCTGATTTTATCTTTGCATATTTCTCGTGATGACTATGTATAGAAATGTTTCAGCGATGGAGTGATAGAGATATGTTACTCATGCCCTAGAACAGAGGCTTTCAGGACAGAAGTCTGCTTGGCTAAGGCAGCAGTGGCTACAGTTCTTTGCGGTGTTATCCCTCACTGTATTCACTGTCTTTCATTACTGACCAGTAGCTACCCACCATGCTGACGAGAAGGGAGGTGGTGGTAGAGAAACCGTTTCAAGATCGTCGCTACGAGAACCACAGACGAAAGGTATACGTATGTACATTGTACCTGTACAGTACGGTAGCAACACATTATACTTACTTGTTATATGTCAAGTGAGGGGGATTCATCTTTCCCACACAGCATTAAAGTTGATTGATTTGACCATTAATCCTGTGCCTTAGCGGAATAGAAGCCAAATTAAACGTGTTCTCTCTCTCTCTCTCTCTCTCTCTCTCTCTCTCTCTCTCTCTCTCTCTCTCTCTCTCTCCAGGTGATGAGCGCCCTACCCCGTATCGACACAGGCCCGCCAGTAGAATACCCGCACTTGGTAGTCAAACTGAAAAAGTTAAGATTAGAGAAAGACCGACAGGGAAAAATATGCGAGGATAACTTGAAACTAGCGCATCGAATGGCCATCATAATGAGGACCAAGCGTCTAGATAACATCAATATGGCACCTAAAGGGTTGGTATAACACTGTAACAAGTGTTTCTCTAATGTTATAACTGGTGTAGAACAGTATACAAAATCAAATAGAACGCAAAAGTATAGTGTTTGATATTCACGCATGATGGGGAATTCTGTCTATGAACTATAGTGATCAATGTTGAGTATTATGCTGTGCTGTTCACTGCATAAAAAAGTAAGCTTAATATGCGTGTTGTTTCTTCGTTCAGTGCTAGCAATTAATTGCCAACAGACCTTTTGAGCGAAGAAGCAAATCTATGGGTATACGCGACCGTCGCAGGGAGGATGAGCCCAGCTGGAGCGAGGGCGGGTCCTTGCTACAACAAGTGACCACGGAAGCTGAGAGGTGCATCAGACCGCCCCCACCGGGTAGGATGGTGCAGGTGAGGGTGTAGGTATGCTGAAGGCTGCAGTAAAACTGTTGCCATAATCCTTCCCTGGCATGGAAGATGAAACAGACCAAGGAATATACAGGGAGAAAGGTTTGGTATGGGTTAAGGCGGCGTCACACTAGCACTTTTTCCGTCGTCTCAGGCGATTTCCGTTGTCTTTTTACTCTTCCGTCAACTCTTTCCGTCGTCTTGAGTCAGACGGAACGTATCGTTTTCATCTAGTGCCAATTTTTAGTCAAAATAAGAACTATGGTTTGTAATCAACTTTTATTAAAAAATTTTTTTTTTTTTGAACGGAAGAATGCTATTGTCATGACAAGAAATTTAAATGAGTTGATGAATATATATTTGTATACATATTTTTTTTCTTCTAGCCTAGCAATGAAAAGTTCCTCAGTTGTTTGTGTACATTTCCAGGGGAGTGCGAATGTGCGATGCTTTTGAATATTTCAAAGGCAACTTCCAAGTAGCTGGCCAAGATGAGCAGTGGACAAAACACACTGACGAATTTCTCATAGAGAGGATTAGAGGTCACCGTTGCCTTTGGGATCACAGAACAGCTGATTACATTATAAGGTGCAAAAAAGCCGCGGCTTGCTGGGGTGAATGAGGAGCCATGTTTGTTTACAATCGACAAGCGCGGCAAAGGCGGAAGCAAGCTTGTGTGTGACGGCCACCGTCTGCAAAAGTTGTCAGTCGCTAGAAAATTGACGGAAAAAGAAGACGGAAAAGTGCTAGTGTGACACCGCCTTTAAAGTTTGGAGGACAGCGACGGTGCTGCAATCTGTTGGAAGCGAGTACTTTCATAGAAAACGTTGTTAAGAGTAACTTAAAATTTCTCCCATGCTTCCTCCCCCACCCCCTATTTTCCCCTGCATTCTCTCGTGGTTATGAACTTATAAGGCAAATAATATATATATATATATATATATATATATATATATATATATATATATATATATATATATATATATATATATATATATATATATATATATATATATATATATATATATATATATATATATATATATATATATATATACACGCGTATTCTGCCCGCCTCCACCTGGGCCACACCATACTCCTTACTTGTATCGCATACGTCGACTGTCTCGTGACCACTTCTGCCCCTGGTGTAGGACTACCCCTGAGGTCATGAAACATTTCCTGCTTCAATGCCCACGCTTCCTCTCTAACTTAATGCATCACGCTCCCGGCTCTCCGCCCTGGCCATCACAACACTCGACTCGGTCTCAGGCGTCCACCCCTCCAGGCAACCTGCTGTCCTTCGCCTTACTTGTGCCTTCTTGAGGAAGACCGGCCAGCTACCACGCCTGTGATACCCACACAGGACTACCCCAGGGCTCATAAGGATTCAAAAGAGGCCACGAAAATCTATGGATCATTATGAGCCGTAGGGTAGTCCTGTGTGGGTATCACAGGCGTGGTAGCTGGCCGGTCTTCCTCAAGAAGGCACAAGTAAGGCGAAGGACAGAAGGTTGCCAGGAAAGGTGGACGCCTGAGGCCGCCAGGAGGGTGGGCAGGTTGAGTGTTGTGATGGCCAGGGTGGAGAGCTGGGAGCGTAATGCAGTATGTTGAGAGAGGAGGCATGGGCATTGAAGCAGGAAATGTTCCATGGCCGCAGGGGTAGTCCTACACCAAGGGCAGAAGGGATCACAAGACAGACGTAGGTGATGCAAGTGAGCACTGAGCGTGGTGTGGCCCAGGCGGAGGCGGGCACTGGTTGAGGTGCCTTGCGCTCCTTTCCGTGACTGTGACTGTTTGAATCTTGTAACGGCGCTAATCCTCCCCCGCTGATGGACCCCCCATCCCTCACCCCCTTACTACCTGCGATCCGCGCGCCATCTGTTAGAAGCGAGGTTCTCTAATCAATTCCCCTTATAAATAATACATAAAATAAAAATGAACAAACATAAGCAAATAAATAGGTGCATATATATTTCAACATTTAGAATTGTCCACTCATCCACCTTGCAGCACCGCGCCCCAGCTGGTGTTTGTCGTGTGCCGCGTGTGGGCCCACCACCACCAGCACCACCTTTGCCGCGCCGTCGCTACCTCGTGCCCACCATTACACTGCCTCTCTCTTCTCCCAGGTAGGTGTTCACAAGGAAGAGGAACAGTCTTCTCTCATTCTTGGGTGGTCACTGGGCACGAGGCATTGTCTAATCATTCGTAAGAATATCAGAAAAAAGAAAATAATAAATAATAAAGTTTCCTGAATTATTATTATAGTGACGAGGAAGAATCCTTTGATTTTTTTTTTTTTTCATATTTCGTACATTATCTGATGTTGAATGAGGCTACTTGCAACAAGGGCAAGGATGGGGGTCAGGGTGTGGGTACAGCGTTGCCACTTCTAAAACAACGTAAGTAACTGTAGGGCCTAAAAGGCCCTAGAAATGAGATTTTAAGTAAATAACATAAGTCTCGCATGAATATCATAATGTCCCGGAAAAAAAAAATCATATATATACATCAATTAGTGAATAAATACGTGGCATAAATATTGCAGTGTTACTAGGTAGGAAAATTATTCTCATTAACTTTTCTTGCTTTAAGGTGGGCAAATCTGTGTTATGTACAACTATATTCTAAGGGCAATCTGAAGGAATGTGACTGGGAAATGTTATTTAGTCAATGAAAAAAAAAAAAAAAAAAAGCTGATCGTGAAGGCTAAAGGGCAACACACACACACACACACACACACATCCTGCCTGACGCTCTGGTGAACCGTTGATCTCGTCCTGTCATATGCTAGCAGCTATTAACATACACCATGTTTTTATGTGGGCGAATGTTATATTTGAAAATACTTACAGAATAATTTGAAGGAATATAAGTATGAAAACGCAATTAATTACTTTACGAAAAATGAATAATAATGAAAGCCAAAACGGACTCTGGTAATACAAAGAAAGGTGCATAGGGATGTGATAATATTCAAATGGGTAAAAGCAAAGAGGGTGATAGAAGCGTCGTTTTGATAGTAAACAATGGGACAGAACATGAGTTAACGAATATAGGAACACATTTCATGATTATTATAGTAGGATACTGTAGGAGCTGCCCAGTGTATGCAAATTAAGCTGGCCTTTTGCAGTTTCCCTTTCTATATACTTATGTATCTCATCAGGAACAGTGAAGAGCAGGTAATCTTATCCTGAAAGAAATCACTCGCCATGTCCCATATGAAAAGAGACGTACAGCGCTGCAACGTACAGTAGTAATCGACTAATCGAACAGACGCAAAGAGAAATGAAGGCGGGTATTAATTTACTCTCTCTCTCTCTCTCTCTCTCTCTCTCTCTCTCTCTCTCTCGTTTGTATACGTGTACAACAGTTTCAGTCAGACTGATCATATAGTTCAACTAGTGTAGCAATCGGGCTGGGATTTATCATTTATGGTATTAGCCACTGTGTTTGGAAGATCATCTTTAATCCTTCTCCCTATGACAGGTCTCGCCGCAGCCCGTCTCCCAGTTCTGCGTCGGGAAAGTCTTCGTCACACCGCCGCGGCCGCGAAACCACCCGCCTCACACCTTTGTCTACTAGCGTCAGCCGCCGGCCAAGCGTCAGCACCTTGCCCTCCCAACGAGACGAGAATTCCAGCTCTGCGGGGGACGGGGGAGACTTCGAAGATTACTCCAGCGACGATGTGGAGAAATCTGACGCTAGCAACGAGGAGGAAGATGAAAAACGAGAAGAGGATGAGGAAGAATTAAAGGAAAAGGAGAAGGCAGGGGTAAGAGTGGAAGAGGAAATCACCGATTCTGACGACCATGTTTCCTCCGTGCTTCTCAGTCACCATCCTAATATCACGATCGACGAGGCAAGCGACGACGAATTTTATTCATAAAAAAAAAAGTATCCACTGGAACAACATTATATAGCGTGGACCATTGTTATAGATGTTTCATATTTTCTGTTGATATACTGGTTTGCGTTTCCTATGAAACTCAATAAATTTATAATTGTTTGACTATTGCGAGTGAATTGTAACTTCTTTTCTTTTGGACACATGAATATCCTATGATAAAACACACACACACACACACACACACACACTCTCTCTCTCTCTCTCTCTCTCTCTCTCTCTCTCTCTCTCTCTCCAAAGTTTTAAAAATAAATCATAATTACTGCCTGTTTTTTTTAATATCCCGCTTCAGAGGGTGTAATGCTGCCAGACAGCACTGTCTATCATGAAAGAACAATATATATTGATTTATAGTAAATGAAGGCTGGTCTTTATTTTCATCTTATTGTGTGTTTTCTTGTGAATTTTGCTTTTTTTCTCTCTCTTTCTCTTATTAGAATGCATTCATGTGGGTCAAAATTGTTCTTGTTGTGAGTGGGTGTACTATAGTGTTCCCCGGTCAGCAGCGGGAAGTACGGGAACATTACTGGGCTGCTGCTCACTTTTCTCCCAAAGCCTCAAATCCCTCACTACAGGTAATGAAGCTCTTGACTTTCTTCCCACAGAACACTAACCTTCTAATATCAAGTGAAGGCAAGTTAACCTCAGCAATATATTCGTGGGATTGTCACGTTTAGTCCTAATGCCTAGTGCAGTTTCTTCGTTATGTTTGTTTTGATATTATGTAGCCATGACATCTTAACTGATGATAAGTATTTCTTTACATTAGAGGAAGATAACTACCAGTTCCATATTATATTACCTTTCACGTAAGATCCTTGTCTCATTTTTCAAAAGCAATCTTAAAGATAAATAAATAAATAAATAACTACCTTTAGTAGTACAGTATAGTAAACACACCTGCATGTCATTTTGACCTTGGGTCTTTTATATACCCTGGCTCATCTGAACTGAACTGGATTTGATTCACTGTCTGGCAGGTTTAGATTCAGATCAGTGTTGGCCTAGGCAGGTGACACCACAAATGTATATTTTTCAATCAGGTTGTAGTTCTAACCAACAAAATTATGGATATAGTTGGTAACATAAAAGGATATAGGAACACGGATAACTTAATCAAGTAGTACAATGGTAATGGTATATATAGGAAAGTCAAATGTAAAAATAGCTTTTCTTCTAAATTCTTGAAACTTTTAAGAATTTATTACTTTATGGAAATAGAACATTCTTAATTATCACGATCAATATATGGTGAGATGGTCTGGGTATAGGCAATAAAGAAAATATGAAACAATATTGTAGGTTTGCTTCAAAAGTACTGGCCAAATATTCTTAAATTTTGGAGGTATGTGGAATAGTAATAGGAATTTTGCACTCTTATGTTTCCTTGTTTGATGTTTTCAGTCATTCCCTCCTCTGTTCTACAACTGGCACTTCTGCTTGGAACTCCAGTTCAAGAAACATTTCTTAGAACATGATTTCCATCAACTGAATTCAAGTATTTGGAGCAAAGCCAAACATCACAGAAAGGTTGAAAGATTCCTTAGGCAAAAAGTAAACCTGCTGTCTATGAACAAGGTAACCATCTTGAAGTCCTTTGGTAAGTGTTGATCCATGCTGATGAAATATTGTGCCATCATCTATTTTTACTTTATCACTTTTTAATACATTATCTGCATTTTGATTATGAATATACTGTAAGCATCTATTTATCTATCTAATTTATATCCATCTATCTATATATGTATATATATATATATATATATATATATATATATATATATATATATATATATATATATATATATATATATATATACACACACACACACACACACACACACACACACACACACACACACACACACATATATATATATATATATATATATATATATATATATATATATATATATATATATATATATATATATATATATATATATATATATATATATATATATATATATATATATATATATATATATATATATATATATATATATATATATATGTGTGTGTGTGTGTGTGTGTGTGTGTGTGTGTGTGTGTGTGTGTGTGTTAAACATGTACTATATAGTTGTGGGAATTACCACAGCAGTATAGTAGTGATGGGGTTCTGCAGGGCACAAATGAAATACCTAAGATGGCAGCTGGGAAAGATATGTGTAGCAATACTTTAAGTGTTATATAGCCTATATGAATTTTTTTCTTTTGTGTTCATTTTTATGTTAAACTTCATTTTAGAATATTTTTATATCCCTCAACAGTGTGATATCTTGATATAATTCATTTAGAGGCTAGCTTGTATTTTTTTTTTCTTTTTAAGTGAGCTACCTTTTATGGAGAGCATACAGATGTCTGGTAGTGAGTCTTGAAGACTGAAGTGTGGTGAAAATGATGATGTTCCTAATGTGAGAAATCAGCCCATTACTTAGAGGTAATTGAGTGTAATTTAAGTAATTATATATAGTATGAGAATGATTGTTTGAAGCATAATACATATCATAGTTTTAAAGTGGATGATCAAATACATAGATGTTAGTAGACTACAGAAACAGAGTAAGATTATGAGAAGAGATTAATAAAAATTGTTCACACCTTGATAGTTTATTACCTTTTCATGTGGTATGTGGATTTTTTTCTATTTATAATTATGAACACACTTCCTTTATGAATGTTATTTTCCTTGCTGTTTGGAAACAGAGCAAGAAGTGGAGAGAGGAAGGCTGCTTTGAGCTTGATGTTTTATCTAGAAAGGTCTGGCTAACTATCCAGCTAGACTGAACCTCTAGTTCACTTAGTGATAGTGAGTCAGCTTGGTGTATTGGTGTGGGGTGGTGTTTTGTGAGTGGCAGCAAGAATGGTTCAAATATGAGGAGCACTGAACACTATGTTGATAGTTGTGTGGTCTTGTTTGGAAATGTCAATGGTATTGTAGCTGACAAATCACTAATTTGTGTGGCCATTATGATGCCCGTTGTTGGCCATGGAAAAAACCTTGGCATCCTACTTCATGGTGATGTGATAGCCTGTGCAGATTCTTGTTTTTAGGTAAAGAAAATGTCTCGGTTCTATTAGTCATTTTACTCTTCTTGTTGGTTATGTAATAACAAGAATTCCTGAACAAAGAATATAAAAATGAGGCTTGAAAAATGTTATTCGACCTACACAAAATGGCTCCTGCTTTTCACTGTTACTATGATATCTGTCCTGTTGTTCATATTTGAGGAAGATGGCTGTTATATCTTCTTAAATAATGTCTTAGGAACATCTCGGGTATAGGTGAATACGAAGGAGTTACTGGATGGCTACATGAAAGACCACAAGATAATTCAGAGGACACTACTTTCATTAAACAATATTGAAAAGAAAAAAGAAAAAGCTCATTTGTTACACAATAACATAAGAAAATGAGAGAAGCTGGAAGAGGTCGTTATGATAACACATGGTCTACTTCCATCCATCATCCTCCCTCCATCCTCCATCCTTCCATCCCTCTAATCTTGTATGGTAGAGCTCCCTATTGACTTAGTACTAACAATCTGAAACATGTTACATGATATTACTACTCATTGATGAAAATAAGGTGAAGGAACAAGCAATCATGAATGACAGTTAAGGTAATTGCAATTGATAAATTTGTAATCTGTGACCTACCATTTATTTTTTTTTTTCTTACAGAAAGACAGTTTAAACACATTACATATATCCACGTGGACTTAACAACTCCTTATGATTTCTCGCAACTTTCTTTATCTTTTAATTAGACTTGAATCTCTCTCTCTCTCTCTCTCTCTCTCTCTCTCTCTCTCTCTCTCTCTCTGTTAACACTATTTATAATTTTCTCAAATGATTATTCATCTCGCATGTAGTTTTCAAATGTAAAAAAAAAAAAACCCCTCTTATTTCATTTTATTTATTCATTTAATTTCTTTTCTGTTTGTGTGAGATATGTCGTGGTGGGTATAGTTGAGGTAGGTAGCCTATTCTACATTCTTACCAAGTTTAGTATATACCAGCAATCTAACGATGTCTATTGTAATATTTGTTTTCTTTTCCTTATTGTGGGTGAAAAGGATTTTATCGAAATTATTCTTCAGTTTTAATGTTTTCAGTCAAGTCTTCATGTTGATCTTTTGATACAAATAGTTACGATAATGTAATTATTTCTACATTATGTGGCATAACGTGGGACGTGTGCAAAATGTACTTGTATCCATCCTCTTGACTCTCCACGGGAGACGCTGAGGGCTATAGGATTAATGTAGCTGCATTGTAGACAGACTATATATCTCTCAGAGCTTGTGTGGCATGTACGCTTTATTTAAAGCTATCGATCGATCTATCCATGCAGATATTAGTTCATATGCATCATGAAAAATAGTACCACTTGTGATATCGATCGGCGTAATTATACTTCTCGTGAAGGAATCTGCATGTATACATGTACCTAAAGGCTTATTTCGTTCGGTAGTTAAAGAGAGGCAAAAAGGAATGTAGTATGAGGTGATTATGTAATATAGCTAATTATATAAACTTGCAAAGAAAGAAAAGAAAGGCTGTTGGTCTCATTTTACAAATATTTATATTCGAAAGCAAATATCAAAATGTGCAGGTGATGTCTACAATGTGGGACTTTATAAAGACAGCAGACAACTCCCTCAAATACTTTTACTTTGTTTCGGCGACTAAACTTTTCATTAAACTTGATCGCTCCCTCGGGTAGTTGACCATCCGGTAGTTCTTTGTGACTTAATTCTTATCTCATTAGCTGCTATATGATGTGCTATATGATGAAACATTTTGTCGATAGATAATAGAGAACTGGAGTGATTAATGTAGTAGAAGGCGAGGCGTATACTTACTCTCCATTGATTAACATTAACCAGAGAATAATATTGACTCGTTTAGAATACCCGTATTTTCTCTCACATACAAAGGAAATGGTACTCAGTAGTATGTAGAGCCGATTGGCATTTTTTTTCTGCACATGTCACACCCCGAAAATTATATTTTGGATCAAGAAAAGACCGACAAATCTAGGAGCAGCGTCGTGAAGAAGACTTCGGTTTTTCCGTGAATTAAATGGAATAATTTATTTCTTGATATCTAGGGCTTTACTTGGAACAGTAAAAAAATCAAGATTATCTTAAGTTTTATTCTGTTTTTTAGAGTAGTTGATACAGGTCAAAGAAGTGTATTTAATGTAGTAATCAATTTTTTCCCAAGCGTCTGTACCGACGCCTAAAATATCCATCAAATAATGACAAGCTTCACTTGATATTTTGTTTTGCCGTGTTTTGCACCATATATGTTGCAAAACCTAATTTATTATAATAAGGTAATCATTCATCAATATAACAAAAATACTTTCAGAATGCTCAACGTTATGGAATAAGGTGAAAATAATGGTTGAAGATAAAGTGTAGCTGGGCTCGCTGGTGTCTGGATGAGGGAGGACGCGTGGGCCGGCCCGCTCTCACCCGCCGCCCCGCACCTCCAGACGCCGCCCAGACCCGCTACTCGCTAGCCATAAGACACGTACTTCGCTCTCCACACCGTCTAGGACACGTAAGTATATTTTCTGTGCATTCTACACTGCTTATTCGGTCTGTGCATAACATATGGAATTGAGTGTAAGTTTCTGTGCGTAGGAATTAAGGTAATTGGTGTTGGCGGGGTGGGGTAGCGGGAGGCCGGTGATGGCGGCGCCTTGCAGCGTCCCCGCCGCCCGCCACCTCAAATCTCCCGCCAAAATATGCGGACCGACCTTTTTTGCGCGGGGAACAAGAAATTCCTTAAAAATTACAAATAATTTATACAATTAGGGGACGTGGTCAGTGTTGGTTTGCAGATTTTCTGCGTAGTACAAGTCCTCCGATATTGAGAAAATGGCGTCGTATTGGTGGTGGTAAAGGAATCAAGGCCAGGAATGTGCAGGCTTAACAGTTGTGTGGTGTTCAACCTAAACCGCGAGTTACTTTTGTAGCGATGATTTAGCGACTTGTAAAGGAAATAATATTAATCTTCAATATAATTGTTTTAGAAATTTACACAGGCATCACTTTGTATCCAATTCCTGAAACATACTTATAATTGCTGTCGATATTCATCTGGCTGGCCCTCCCAACAGTGTGATATGACGGAATATTCTTCGTAATTGACATTGGTGAAATGATTATGTACATTGGGAAGTGATGTAATGAATTTTTTTTTTAAAAGGGTGATCAGCCAAACTTCGTTGTGAGTCGCATGGATGTTGGTGCTTGGCGCTGGTGATGAACCTTCATCCTGTTGTTAGGGGTTGTTGGTTACTTTGGCACAAGAATATTATTTTAATTAAGTAGGAACACCATGGAATACAATGAATAGTGCGATAGTGACCAGTAATGTTAATGGACTGCTGGCAGTTTGTAAGGCACTTTACTCTCAAAATTCTCAAGCCGTATTTCAGGAATAAATTATTAATTTAGAGTAAAAGGCTGGTAAGTATTTAGCTGAGACGCGGCAGTATCAAGATCAAGAAGATGGCCGCCATCACAGCAAGAATGGCAGGACTGGGTGTCTAATAATTTTTACCAACCTTTTATCCCTCCCTCCATTCCTTTTTTTTTTTTTTTTTTTTTTGATAGTCTCTCTCTCTCTCTCTCTCTCTCTCTCTCTCTCTCTCTCTCTCTCTCTCTCTCTCTCTCTCTCTCTCTCTCTCTCTCTCTCTCTCTCTCTATATATATATATATATATATATATATATATATATATATATATATATATATATTAGGTGTCTCTAACTCACACCCTGCAGGATATGTGGCCTACTAGGCTTCTTTCCTTTGGCTTGCTATCTCCAAGGAGCGAAAAAAAAAATCCTCATTGTAATCAGGTGTTGAGAAATGAATGCTACTTTTGCTTGAGAATTGAATTTTGCCGTCTTAATTTATAATGTTATTACAGATATAATGGGAAACAACATAAGGTATAGCATCTCTTTGAAAGAGTGCCAAACACATGCAGGAAAAAAAATAGTAATAATAATAATAATAATAATAAAGACATCCACTAGCATGAGTCTTCAAGTTGAAGATTCCCAATATATATATATATATATATATATATATATATATATATATATATATATATATATATATATATATATATTATAGTTTGATATTCTGTAACTCTAATGGTAAGGGTTAATCGTGGGAGAAGGGGCTAAGGTTATCTCCACATTTCCTTAAACTGCTGAATGCAAGCATCAAATAAATCTGGTTAATGAAATACCTACAGGAGAGCCATCTGGCCCCTTGTATCAGCTATGCCATATATATATATATATATATATATATATATATATATATATATATATATATATATATATATATATATATATATTATAAAGGAAATTGTTCATTGGCATACTGCGAGAGCATTGTGTGCATGTTAGACTATTCTTGTAGAAATTGCTTTTTCAATGAGCTAGAAACATGTACAATATCAACTATGAATAAAGATTCAGGACCAAAGCAGGACAACTTGCAGTGTATGCAAGGTAGTGGTAAAAAGTCTGATTATGAATATGTTGTAATTCATGTGAAGTCAGGTATCATGCTTGCTGTGAAAATGTAAACAAAGAGAAAGGTCAGTGTTTAAAGAAGCTGGTGGACATTCACTGTATTTGTAGATAGTGCAAACCTGAGATAAAGAATGCTATTCAAAGAGCAAACCAGATGGAGAGGCACAATGGGGAATTGAAGAAACTAGAGGAGACGAAAAGGAAATTTGAAAATATCAAAACCGCCAATTATCAAGATTAAAGATCAAATTAAGACTGAAGTGAGAAATGAGATAAATAAGTATTGGAGGAGGAAACCCTGCTCTAAAGAACACAGAAGTGAGAAATGAGATAAATAAGCATTGGAGGAGGAAACCCTGCTCTAAAGAACAATTGAAGAGCATTAGATCAGATGGAAGGCATACAAGAGAAAGAGGATAGGCAAAATAGGAGAAACAACCTAGTTCTCTATAACACAAGTCCAACAAAGAAATACCTAATGAAAGACAGGATGAGGACCTGGAAAGGTGCAGTGACATTATGCAGAACTCTTGGAATAGCTAACAGATCATATGAAGTGGTGATATGAGTAGTGAATGTAATCAGGTTTGAAAAAAAGTGAAAATAGGAACAGACCAGTCCTGCTGAAGCTTTCCAGGGAAGCACAAAATGGGAAGTTTGGAAAAATGCTGAATAGCTAAAATATGAGACCCAATGAAGAAAAGGGTGGAGATCTCTCTAGACCTCACAGAATAACATAGACCAGGACAGTATGTTAAGAAATGAACAGAAAGAACGAGGGGGGGGAAAGTGAAGTAAGCCTGTACTTAAAAAGATGGGAAATTATGCAGAGCAGAAGGGTTTAGAGAAAGAACATAGTAAGAAAGTTTGGTCTAGTAAACAATGATAGTTATGTACAAAGTAATATTTATCATAAAGAGGACACCAGCTCCATAAAATTGTTTAATATACAAAGATTATCAAAGACTAAGGTAATGGAGGTGGAGGAATTAATAAAAAATGAGATGGATATATTGTGTTTAAGGCTGTCTATATTAGGACTGGGCAATCAAGGAATTGGTGGACTTTTCAGTTTCAACTTCTGTATTTGGTAAAGTAGGCAGGGCTGCATGGCAGGTGAAGTAGTCCCGAGCGAGGGGCATTTGATAACGAGAGAGAGATAGAGATAGAGAATGATTTTAATCTGATAATTGGCTATCAAACTGTCAGTGCTGCACTCGTGGGAATTTTGCAATCTGCCACATCTAGATCAAAAGAGAGGGAAGGAGAGAGACAGTTGTCACATTAGCAGGTTCAAAAACATATAATATAAATAATTTACACCAATTTACTTACAGACTAGTAGTACATAAACACAAAACCCAAATGGAAAGCAAACTACTAGAAACACATGTGTAATCCTACCACTAACCACAGAGAAAATATATCCTACCAAAAGAGCACACAAATACTATAAATCCTAAGGGGGTGGGGGCAAGGTACACTCTACATCACCCAATGGTAGTGGAGGGCAGCAGGCCAGCCAGGTACTGTGCAGTCGTCCAACAGAGCCAGGAGTGAGAATCATCCTCTCAAGGTAGGCAGGACCTTCTCAGAACAGGAGTAAGTCCGATTCTGGCTTTGGCTTTTGGTGGTGCGAGGATGGTCGAGGTAAGGTCGGTTTTGCCTGAACCGTTGCACTTCCGAGACCTCACCGAAGCGCCGGCCTTAACGAAACACAGCAGCTGCAGGTAAATGGAGGAGTGTTTGAGGACAGTGAAGGATAGTAGGGTCGTTTAGGGTGATCAGAGGCGGGCGAAGAGGAGGGCTTGTTATGTGTGCGTAACACAGTGCAAAGGTGACTGATGATGTACAGGCAAGTCTGGTGTTGGTATGCTCATCCCTATTTTCCCTTTGTCTGTCCACCTGTTCCCCTGGCTGCCCAGTCCTAGTGGAGACAGCCTAACAGAAAGGCAACATTAAATAGAGAAAATAGTCTTTTTTTTTTTTTTCAAGAATTACTCGGAAGTTGCAAATCTTTTAAGTTAGACTAATAGCTTGATCATCCACCTAGCTGCCTTACATCATATTTTTATAAATCATTAGAATTGTACTTAGATCTTCATTCACTTTCAATTGTTGTACATCCATCCAGTCTTTTGTCATTATTCTATTCAGATTATTGTATATGTATATATATTGTATATGTACATTGGTCTTAATTTTGTAATGCTGCTTTTTGTAGATATTCAAGATGTAATTCATTCCAAGATAATCAAGTGAACTGCCTAAGAATCATGCGTTTTGTCTCTAGGATCTATTTAAACATGTTTTGTGAACTAGACAATGGTTAGCAGACAAATGTTTTGTTTCAGTTTTAACAATGGCTGAAGACAGTCCAGTTGAGACACCAAAGCGGAAGCGCGGACGTCCCCCAAAGGCTGAGAGTGAGAAAGTAACCCCCAAGCGCAAGGCGGAGGCAGATGAAGGAACTGTCCCGAAGAGGGGCAGAGGCAGACCTAAGGGTAGCAAAAATAAGGGATCTGGAAATAAGAAGCCTGTATCTAAGGGCACGGTGAGCATGAGACACTTTGAGTTTCAGGCAGTAGTATGTCAGATGTCTGAAGTAGATATTTAATTTACTTTGTTACAAATTCCTCTTTACAGTTTGGATTGGTCATTCTCTCTCTCTCTCTCTCTCTCTCTCTCTCTCTCTCTCTCTCTCTCTCTCTCTCTCTCTCTCTCTCTCTCTCTGTGTGTGTGTGTTTACCTAGTTGTATTGTACTGAGTTCGAGCGGGGCTCATAGTGTCTCGTCTCCATTTATCCAATTTCTCCCTAAAGTTATGCACATTATGTGCTGTAACAACTTCATTATTCAATGCATTCCACTTTTCCACCGTACTGTGTGGAAGTCTGTATTTTCCAATATCCTTCATACACTGTCTCATCCTGATTTTCTTTACTTGACCTCTTGTCCTTCCATCCTCTTTTGTCAACAGCACTAGGTTTTCCTTGTTTATCTTTTCAATGCCATTGACTATCTTGTAGATTGTTATTAGATCATCTTGTTCTCTTTTATCTTGTAAGGTTGGTAGTCCCATTTTCTTCATGTTAGGTCCTTCAGTTCTGGCACCATCTTTGTAGCAATCCTGTATCCATTCTAATCTTCTTATATCTTTTATATAACTCAGAGACCACACCACAGCTGCATATTCTAGCTTTGGACGTATCATGCTTGTGATGTTTTTTTCGTCATATCTTTGTCCATAAATTGGACATCTTGCATTAGTCAACATTTTATATGATATACCAAATATCTTGTATGTTTTTCAGGGTTCAGATTATCTGTTTAAGCACTGCTAGATCTTTTTCATCTTTAGTCTTCATTATTTGTTCCTTTCCTGTCAAATAGTCCCATACCAGTCTCCTTTTGCTCTTTCCTAGTGTGTGTGTGTGTGCACATCTAGTTTTAGTTATGTTGTCTGATTATATGTGTATGTGAATGAATGTTCTGTTTTTCCAAGCCCATTTCCTTCTTTACTTTAATGTCTTTTTAGCATGTATTTAATCTTTTATATTTCAAGTTCTATATTTATATTTTGTGTAGTTACATACTGTATTTATTTTTACCCTCTAACCCCCATCTACCCTTGAATCTCAATGCTGCCTTTACATGCTTCTTTGAAGGTATTCCATCCCAAGTCTTTCCTCAATGCCTCTATTGTGGCATAACCTGGTGCATTAAGTGCCATTTTAGCTACTTTATTTTATCCTACATCTAACTTATAGTTAATTTTTATTCCATTTATAGTCTGACCCTTTTATGAAGATCACTTAGGCGTTGGCTTTTTCGGGGATTTCCCGGCCTGTGGCGCTGTCACACTTATATCATTATGACCACAGGTCTATGTTAATCCATGGGTCACTTCCTCTCCTGCTACCACCCAGGATGAGAGAGAGAGAGAGAGAGAGAGAGAGAGAGAGAGAGAGAGAGACAGACAGACAGACAGATTCTTCTCAAATTTTAGTAATTTATGAGCAAGTATAGATCTCTGATGGAAATATATTTGCATGAAATATAAATTCTATATATATATATATATATATATATATATATATATATATATATATATATATATATATATATAGAGAGAGAGAGAGAGGGGGTAGGTGGTGTGTGAGAAGCAAGGTTCTCATTGACATATAGGCTCTAATCCCTTAATTTGCCCAGCACAAGTTTTGGCAGCGCCCCAAGCCGGGAAATCCCCGAAAAAGCCAACGCCTAAGTGATCTTCATAAAATGGTCAGACTATAAACACATCCATGCCATACATGATGCTTGGAATGGCTGTGCTCTTTCCGACTTCTTGCAGCATATCACACTTGCTTGCTCTCATCCTGGCTTCACTTCCTAGTCAGCCTACTCACTTGTTTACCAAGCTCATCTTTTTATTTTTTGCTTTCACACAGCCATTTCAACTAATCCACATTCCCAGGTACTTGTATTCATCAGTCTGTTGCACCTCGTTCTTTCCCAGTCTCCATGCTGAGTTTTTATCATTATCTGACATCTTAACAACCATTACCTTGCTTTTCTCACTACCAAAACTCACTTTAAGGTCTTCTCCATACCTATCTACAACAACTGAATTTGGAGCTCATCTGCTGAATCACTTGTGACTACCACATCATCTGCATCCCAGAGCACACCTATCCTGTTATCCCCCATCCTTACTCCTCCTGCATTCATTCTTCTCATTCTGGTAGCCAATTTCTCTGTATATAAACTGAAGAGGGTTGGTGAAAATGTACAACCTTACCTAACTCCTTTTTTCATTTGAGCCTAGTCTGTATCTAGTCCTGGTATCCGAATACATACTTTGCATTATGCTAACTATCTTTGCACTCTATCCAATCTTTTTCTAAGACTGTGTATCATTCTTTTATTCACCTTGTCATATGCTTTCTCTATATCCAAAAAACCTAAGTATAAATTACCATCTTTCCTTTTCTTCTCACTCAATTCATTCACCGTAAACATGTGTTTAGCTCTGCTATCTACACAGAAATCATTCTGTTCTTCAGCCAGTGCTCCAGTTTGTTCAATCCATTTACACAATCTTTCAACACTGCATTTAACACTTTACTTCCTGTATTTAATAATGCAGTTGGCCTACAGTTCAACTCAATTACTCATATAGCCTACTTTGTGGAACAGTCACCCTACATTCATTCCACACTCTTGGCACTTTCCTCTTCCCATACCTGGTTAAAAAAGCTCAGTCATCCTATCAGTCATAACTTCTCCATTTTTGTATATCTCACATGGTATCTCATTGTGCCCAGCCTCTTCCCATTCTTTTGCTCCCCCACATTTCTCCACCTCCACCCTGCTGATTCACTCAGCTCATTTACATTCTTCCTCTCCAATGTCACTTTTCTTTCACATAAAACACCTCTCTTACACCACCAATCTTCTCCCACAATTTTTATCACTTCTCATTTCTTCCTTACCTGTCACCACTGCCCATTCACCTTCAGTGTCTCCATATTTTCACTGTCAGGCATCCTGTTACCCCTCAAGAATCTTTACCATTCTTTATCACTGTTCACTTTTCTGAGGGACTAAATCACACATCTCTCCTACCTACCTGTAACATTCATTATCTTCTGCTTCATCACTTGCTGCTGCCTCACATGTGCTGTCCATGCTTTCTGGTATTCACTTTCTGCCTCTTCAATTTCATGCCTCTTCCTCAACTGCCTACACCTCCAATTCAATCTTTCTTTCCTGGCATCCCTGTATGCTTGCTTTGTGGCACATGTTCTCTCATACATTTATTATTATGCTCTCATACATTTATTATTATGTAGTGTTAGGCTTTGTCAGAGATATGGGTCTTGATAGGTTGCATCCCTCCCTTATTTACCTGGTGCTTTGTCAGATACAGGTCTCGTTAGGTTGCATCCCTCCCTTATTTACCTGGTAATATGAGGAAATAACTAGTCATTTCATGTAGTATATTATATTCATGCTGCAAGTGGTAGTATGGGTACTGTGTAATCTTCACTTGTATTAATTTTTTCTTGGAGCTCACAAGGGGACTAAGGGTGCAAATTTATTTTTATATTTTCAAAGCTTCTATTCTCGCCTATATATACTTTCCACAACCGTTTGGTGTCTAGTAAGTACTTGTATTACAAATAATTGTAAATAAACTAGTAGTTGGGTGTGTATCTGGCAACTCACACATCTCAAGGCCATGGTTTCTACACCTGCAGTTCTCAAGAGAATAATATTCTTTCCTTGCTATTACTGTAGCACCGTTTCTTATGTATTTTTACATTACTGATTATAGACTTGAGAAGTAACTCCCTAGAAAAATAACGTACCTTTTAATGTGATGAATCTTTAGGGAACAGCAGCTTGCCTGTTGTAGCCAACCCTTCAAGAATATCATTGCAGCAAAAAATAAATAAATAAAATGGAACTGCACCGTTCAACTACCTCTGATTGTACAAATTATACCATTTGTCCAACTCTTTGCATAAAAATTCAACTTGTCATTCATACCCTGCCTTATAGTTTGGATGGTGTTGCCATGTTGTAACCTGTGAACAGGTCACCTAATTGAACAAGTGGAAAAAGCTTTGTCTTCATTAATGAAAAAACAGATTGCTGGGGACAGGATTTGTGAAACTACAATTTGTGAAAGCATAGTGGTTGCATAATGACCATTCACACTCGCTCCCTCATACCCACTCTCAACTTGCTACCTACCTCTGACTGAACATTCCATGCATCAGTAGATGATGCATGGACGTTTCAGGTGCCTCATATTACTACTATTCTATATTCATTTGGTTGCAATACAAGGGAGTTTAGAGGACAGGTGTGTCAGTGCTGCCACAGAAACTATGGAGTGCACTCATCACAACAATCACCACCCACACTGAAATGAACTGAACATTATGCCTCATCTATTGCATTGACCTCGTGTAATTGAGATAACTTCTATTGCCATCATTATATCCATTTGGTTGGAATGTAATACTTGTTTTTCATAGATTTTATGTACTGTAGTCTTGAAATATTAGTAAGGAAGTTTAAATAATATGGAGTGGATTAGTTCAATTTACACTAAATTTTTTGTAGGAAAAAAAATACAAACTACTACTGTGTACAAGTAGTGCAGTGTCTCCCAAACATCTTTTGGTTTCCTTTTGGTTTCTACTGAAATTTTTTTATAATAACTAGAGGCCAAAAGATAGAATATTTGGCAAGTCAGGAATGAATGTTTATATAAATCTTGCATATGTAGAGCAATTTTAAAAGCTGTAATATGGCTCAAAGTATATATGTGTATGTATGTATGTATTGAACACTGCCATTTACCATGTTCTTTAATTTCCAGGGAAGGCGAGGTCGTCCTCCAAAGAACCCTCCTGCGGCAAAAGAGGAAGCTGCTTCAGAGGAGTCACCTGAGGATGCTGAGTAAGGAGTGATGCTGCTGTCGCTGCTGCTGCTGCACTCTTCAACCACCACACCCCTGAAAGTAGCTGCCTTTGGAAGGACCACAGTTACCCTCATTAAGAGGAACTAGTTAACGGAAAATGGATCCTGCTGTTTTTTTGACGAGGAATTTTATTTCTTAGTGACTAAGGAAACCTTCTCTTAAATTTGCAGCTCTTACTTATACCCCTATAATATATACATGTGCTTTAAGGCCTCAATGTCTTTGTACTTCCAAATAGCATAAAAGTACCTATTTTTCTATATATTTACATCCATAACTGCTTTTTAATTAGGATTTCTTTAGGGGTCAAGCAGGGGCATGGTGGTCCATATAACCTTGGTTTTTGTAAGTGTTCTCGTACTGCAGGTGTTGTATTAGTAGGTGTTCTTATAAATTTTAATAACATTTAATAACATTCTCTTTACTACAGTACAAAATGATCAATATCATTTAAATTTACTTGTTTTTAGTGCTTTACTTTTGGTGTGAAGTTCCTTTCTTTTTGGAACAGTGTCCCTAGTGACCTTCAATATCTCATGGTTTTAGATCTGAAAAGTGTTGAAGGTTGTCTCAAGTATTACTTTTTGTGGGACCAATAGTTCCCAGTGATTGGATTTTGTAACATCATAGCGGATTTTTGGCATTTGTCTTGTTTACTACTATTTCAATAAATGTTTCAGTGGTAAATAAATTTTTCCTTCCTTAATTATTATTACGTGCAAATACTCTCATCATATATAAAGATTTTTTGCTTGGTTCCTAGGCTGGTAAGAAAGGTCTTTGCCCCAGGCTTGATCGTCAAGTAGTAAAATAACTAATTCATACATTCTTCATACAGGGTGTGAACTAGTTTCTGTTTAGAGATAAATACTGGTCCAGTCATACTGGTAATTCTAAGCAGAAAATGTTTTTAACACATTTTAGAAGATCTTGTTTATTGGGTGAAATTCAAGTGTGGTGGGGTGATGGCAACCTTTTGAGTTGTAGACACAAACAAGTTTAGGGGTATTAAAGTATCCCATATTGTGAGACAAGTAGTATTGATCCATGTCAAAGGGGTATTAAAGTATCCCATATTGTGAGACAAGTAGTATTGATCCATGTCAAGACGAGTTGTACTGATGTCCTTGTGAGTTACTCATAAGCACGTACATCAATGACAGGCTTTAATTACAGCCATGCTATTAATATGTAAAGCTTATGAGTATGCATGCACATCAATTACTACTCTCAATATGGGATACTGTAATACCCCAAAACTTGTCAAATGATTACATAACATGAGTATAGTCAGCTCACCACACTTGAATTTCATTCCACACCAGAACAAGATCTCAAAAATGTATTTTAAGAACATTTTCTGCTTAAAATAATCTGTACTTTCACTTTCAGCAATGTCCACAAACTTGGTTATACTTTACAGGGGTAAGTAATTTCAAAATCAGGATTCAAAAGTGACGGCCTTAACCTGGAAGTGTTACTAAGAACACTAATACAAAAAAATTCCTGAATATGATGGTAACTGATTATATTTGGTGGGCCTTTGTGTTCAAGGTAAGTAACATTAACAAGAAATTGAGAAAATGCATTTGAAAGTTCCTGCTCACTCTCCATTCCACACCAGAGCTGGAGGGAGGAGAGTGCTAGTAAAGGGGCGTGTGTCTGATATGAACTGTGAAACACTTTACTCATCATTGGCGGTCACTCACTGGCTGTTGAGGTGCTAATGCATCCCACCTCTCAAGAGCTTACTTCAACTGTGCTGAGATTGTGGTCATGTGTCAAAATAAAAATAAAATCCATTATTATTAGAAATGTTGACATGGCCACTTCTGAATGGATTCACGGTATGATACCTATACCATGTGTTTCAGCAGGATTTTGCCTATTCAAAAGAAGTGAAAACTCAATTTTGACCAACATGTCACTTACCTCACTTCAGCAGAGGCACCACATGTATCAAATGATTAATTATAAGACTTCACATGTGTACTACTAAACATTGAGTCATGCGAAATCTTCAATTCATTTACTTTTGTTTGTTTGGTATTTTATTTAAAAGATCAAATTTAGTTTTCAAGATCTTGTAAACACTTTTTACTGTCACTCTAATTCCATAGTTATACTGTAACAGGAGCAGTTTCTGTGGATACTGGCAAATAAGTTACCTAAAGTCGAAAAGGTTGTATGCACATTAGCATTTTGAGGCATTGTTTAACCAAGACAAAATTCAAACATCAAATATAGTGGCAAGGGTGGTAAGCAAAGCAGAGAAATAACATTTCCACACACCTTGCATTGCTTTTAGTTATGCAATACAATCTGAATATATTCACTGTCACAGTCTTGGAAGGGATCTTTGTAATCTGACTAACCAGCACTTCACTGGGCCTTTTTTTTTATCAATTACAATTTTTTGTTGCCCTTGGCCAATTTGCCTTTCTTACATCAGCTGATTTGCTGCTAACCATCATTCTTTCCACACATTCTGCTGGGCATGTGTGGTACCACAGTGTATCATTTTATTTGTCTTTTATTACATCCATACTATTATTGCATAATGTTTATTGGTAATCAATATCAGTGTGTTATTGTCACTTGTCTTGTCACGGGATACTGTAAAGTCTTAGAAATCTTGAATGAATTTTTTCACAATATCAGATCTTCACCATGGATACTACTCTGGCTCTGCCATTGTATCTGTCATTAGGCCACACTTGAATTTGATGCCACAGGTGAACAACTCAAAATGCATACGTACATACAACATTTCTCCACAATAACCTGTACTTTCCTTCTACCAATATTCACAGAAATTTGTGTTTACACCCTGTATGTTGAAATTTGCCTTGTATAAAAAATTGATAATACAAACATACCACTAGAACATGCAGCATGAAACTTGGTGCTGAGAAAAACTTGAGGCAAAGTTGCAGCCAGTGACCACCTTTCTTACCAGGATAAAAACCAAATCCACCTGAAATGAAAGAATTATACAGTTTTGTGTTCATGAGGAAAGGCAAGTGTGTGTGTGTGTGTGTGTGTGTGTGTGTGTGTGTGTGTGTGTGTGTGTGTGTGTGTGTGTGTGTGTGTGTGTTAGTTGAGCATTACTATATCATAATATAAGCACAAAGCAAAAAATAACAGCCAAGATGAATAACAAAAATGAGGATGATTAGAAATTAATCTACCTCTGGTTAATTTTTTTTCAGTAAAGATGAGAAATGAGTTGAGTTACTGCAATAATGCATTGGATGGGTTCCTGCTGTTCTTAGAAAACCTCAGCCATCTCGGAAAATAATTTCTTAGCGAGTTGAGTTTGAAAACTAGCCTTGCTAGCCTATGGGTTGTAGTGATGCACACAATGATCTCCAAAGCATCAAAGATACAGAGTGGCATTCAGTAACAATTCTATGCTCAATAAGCATGAGAGGCTTGTGGGTAAGTACTGAGCACTAGGCATTATCAGCGATTATCAGTGATATTCGGAACAATTTGTCATACTCCAGTAAAAACATCTATGTACACTTATACAAACAAATTGTTTCTTGTCACAAAACAAAAAATAAAGTAATTGGTTATGAACAGTTTACAATTTTTAATGTTATTTATTATAATTGTATTATTTTTAAGAACAGGGAAAACTCATTCACTGCATCACTGCAAATTTCATTGATATCCTCAGTACTTATCTGTAAGTCTTTTCAGTTACGATCATAAGATAAGTAAGTACAGGGAAGCTGCGTATGCTGTCATACCTACACATGGCATCCCTATACAAAACATATCTATTTCTACTTATTACCCTCATCCATATATTTGTATAATCTTCTAAAGCTCCCTAAAGACTCAAAATTAATAATCTGATTACTGAGTCTGTTCCATTCCTCTAGCATTCTATTTGCAAACCAATTCCTTCGATATCTTTCTTGAACCTAAATTTTCCAAGCTTTTCAAGTTATGCATAAATAAATATTAACAAATATTGGAGCCACTTACTAGTTTCCTGTCATTGGCATACTGCTGTGTAAATACTGTAGGCCTTTTCACTGATGACTATCAGGAAATAACATTTTTGTTTTAACATTCTCCTACATACACAGGAATACTATGGATTATAAAGGTAAAAAAATACATTACATTACATGACTTGCCCATTTACATACAAGATGCAAAATAATGATTACACAAGTTTTGGATGAAAGATATTCATTTTAATGATACATGAAAGAATTCAATGTGTAGAACTTTTTTTTTTTTTTCATTTTACTTATTTTAAAAATGATGTACACTTGGGTTGCCCCACCAGTGGTGATCTGAAGACCTGAAAAGAAGAGATAAAACCCTTGTAAGACACTGATATGGATATGTACTCCACACAACTCAAAAAGCTATACACTTCTTGAAGGATGATGACATGACTATAATTTAAGTTATCTGAGATTAACTATCCTACAGAAGAATCTTTAAATATGAATAAGTCAGAACAGATTTTTCTAAATAAGGACAGTATATGAATGAACTTTTATACTAAATAAGAATTTTTCTCCAAATATGAATTTACTGTCTCAGCATAGCTATGGTGAAATAACTTTAAACGGAATATTTTGGCATCGCCAAAACAGGGATTTGGTTGTCTGCAGCTACGATATATATATCATAATACTCATCTTTGTCAAATAAATTAACACTGTATTTAGTATTACAGCACACTTAATTTGGATATATCCACTTCTTTACTTTTAAAAAGGAAGAAAATGTTTAATTTTTATTTATTTTCTTACAATAGCCATGATCTTGGTATAATATTCACTAAAACACTTCACAATACTGCCTTCTAACATTTCAAGGCCAATATAGTGATTCCCACATCCACACATAGTATTTAAATAGTTTTGCCACATTTTTTAGTCTCTGCTTGATGATGGCTAAGAATGTTCCTTTCATTTTATAAGTTGGTTTCAAAACACACAAGTGATGCGTGATTTTTTTTCTAGGTGAATGCTTTTTGAATATAAAATTCTATCAACTGGTCAATATGGCAGTTTTTCCAGACCATAGCAAACCTAAGTGTACTAAAGATCATGAATTACTACAAAATAAAAAGGAATGAGCTAAAGAAAATTAGTGATAGTGTTGTTAGACCAAGTCAATGAACTCAAAAATTTTCAACTCCTTTCAAAGTACATATTGATGAATAAGAATATGAATGAATTATAAAACACTTGTTAGTAAATTAATGAAGTATATTTTGCATAAGAGATGCTGAACCTGTAAAAATATACACTGACTAATCTATAGAAGAATGACATGAAGATAGCATGGATTCATCAGTACTGTAGAGGATATGTGGCAGATTAAATTCTTTAAATATGATATACAATTAAATGTCACAAAATGGAAGACTTACAAAGCTTCACATACCTATATTTTGTTTACTAGCAACTTATTTTTCCATATACCATACTGTACATCAAGAATGTCAATACCACTCACCAGCACTACAGAGCAAATCTGCTGTTTCATTTCATGTAGTTCAGGCTCTACTATACATGCTGTCAAAAAAGAAAGTGCAGATTGCTTGACAAAAGATAACTGAACTTACTGTCTTGGAGGGAAATGCACTTCTATCATTCAACTGCATTTAAAATTTGAGGCTGCGAGGTGTCATGAACTGTTTGACAGTTTCATCTGTGACAAGCTTCCTTCTCTCCTGGAACTCTGCCATCATTTTCTGCAGGACCTGTACACCAATGCAAAGTTAGCAGGTACTTATATACCTTGCATGATAATTAGCTATTTACCATATATTCTTTGAGCTTTCCCTAGAGATCCTTTTTTATATGTAGTTGATACTTGACTCTATAATAATGCAGGCCTCCCAGTTTATCACTTTTAAACAGAATTGTACATTTCACACATGCAAAATGATACCAAGCCATCTTAGAGGGAGTAGAACAAAGTTATGTTGATTAACTTAAGTAACAATGAAATATGGAGTGCTGGCTATGGATTATTGTCTGTCACATCCATCAAAAGTTTATAATGTAACTCATTAAAATACTATCTGCATGAAAGCTAAATTTCATGATCACAAATAAACACACGTACCTTGATCAATTCTGCTTTGAGTTCTCCAGTGAGCATCTTCCCTGAGGAGTACTGCTGTCGGATCTCCTCCAATTTTTCATCATCGTCCAAGAAAAATGTGAGGTACATAAAGGAAACATCCACCTCACAGTCCCCACCCAGCTCCCTGTGCTCCTCCACTGTGTCTCTTCCTCCAGAGAATGCATACTTGTTGATCTGGCACAAAGAAAAGTCAATCAGTGTTTCTGTATACCTCCTAAAATATGGAACAGGTTACACTGGCCAGATTCAATGCAGATAATAAAGGAGCTCTGGTAAAAGAAGAAAGCTTTAGAAATATTTGTGTGTCTGTATATCTTTGCTGCTATTCCATAACAGGAATATACACAGAATACATAGAAGGAAATTCAATAACTAAAAAAAAAAAAAAAAAACTATATGAATTTTCATAGCTACTTAACAAATGTTGTACAACTAAGTTCTTCCAGTATGTGGAAAATGAGCACTAATGCTGGTAAATAGCAAAGGAAATGTGTCCAATCAGAGTGATCCAATATACCTTTTTCTTAATTTGATTGGCTGTGTCTGTCAGATAAATAGAAGACGTTGAGTCAGAGGCACTCATCTTGCTACTGGCTCCATGCAGGGCTGGGAAGAAAGTTGCATGTAGGAGTGCTGGCTTCTGGCACCCAATCTTTGGAGCTACATCACGAGTCATACGGAAATATGGATCCTGAAATACACGCAAACACTCGGTAAAATAAAAATCATTATAGTATTACGAAGAAGCAGCAATGGTAGAGGTAGGAGGCATTTCAAAACAATCATCAATGAACATCATCTTGTCTTTGTATCTTCTACTTTATCTCACTAGTTACAATACTATCCTTCCATAAAGGGAGTCAGTCCTATCATATTTTACAAACATAAACCAAAGCATAGATGTATACAACTACCACTTTCAAGTTACCTGGTCAATGCCACAAGGAATAAGGCAAAGAACATCTTTCCTATTTCCAAAGATGAAGGGGAAGCTGGAGGAGAGGCATGGGGCAGCCTGGATGGCTGGGAACATTATCATGCCAATACTGCTGGATTCATCAAACCCAAAGATCCCTTTCACCTGGTTAAATGTGACATGCTTTTGTATCTTGAGGACATTTCTGTCAAATAATAGGAAGTACATTAATAATCAGCTGCTTTGATTAGATGAAGTGGTTAGTCATTTCCAACTGGTATATGAAAAACATTTTCACAAATGTTGGATTATGGACCTTTCTTTTATCTGGTGACTGAATGTGTTTTGTTGTTGTTGTTGTTGCCCTTAGCCAGTTCTCACCTCTTTAAAAAAAAAAAAAAAAAAAAAAAAAAAAAAAAGTTGCCCTTAGCCAGTTCTTGCCAACCCCCCCACCCAAAAAAAAAAAAAAGGACAATCAAGCTTCAATAACATTTCATAACAAACTCAAACTTATAAAACTGGAATGATGGTGTTTAGATAAGAAAATAAGTAACTGTTAATCTCACTGCCAAACACTTACTGGTAGAAAGCTCCACCAACAAAATCAACATCAGAAAAGATGAAGGTCTTGTTGACATCAAAATCCAAGGCAATGATGTCCTTGGCATTTTCATGAGCCAGGCTGTGGTAGTGCTCTAGGGAGTTGTCCTTCTTGGTGGCATCTTTCTGCCACAGGTACTTCTCATCGTCAGTCAGCTGGATCACCAGTGGAACGTCAAACACATCCTGCAGCCACCTGTTGGGAATGACACAATTTATTTCCAATCCACCATGGCTCTCACCTGCAGGAATACACTTTTACACTTTCATTTTTATACTGTTCCTCCCCTTCAGCATCTGAGACACATCCCTGTACTGAGTGCAACAGATGTGACTGTCTGACATGGATGTATATATTCCTCACTCTTTCTCCCACCTAAACCTTCCTAATCTTAATTCAATGTTATACAAGGTGGAGAGGCAGCCTACAAATGACATTTCAACCTTCATCTCCTAGAACTCATGCACTTAACATTTCTATATGAAATCATGCCAAGACTGTTCTTAAACTAGCCACAAGTCATATAGAGGGGCCTTATGGAGTATGGTTCACACAGAGGTTTCCATTCACTCTGCTCTCTTGAACAGAAATACATCAAAATAATTCTGTATCAGGATTGTAGTAGTGTCACTGTAAGATGGCAGCAACAACACTCACTTTGTCATGATGAAGGCAATGAGGTGTCCAATGTGCATGGCAGTGGAAGAGGGTCCCCTACCAGTGTACAAGAAAAATTTCTTGCCGCTTTCCACTGCATCCAATATTCTGTGAAAGTATGAAATGTACAGCTAAAAAGAGGAACACAGTTTAAAGGCAGATATGAAATATATTCAATAACAATATATTACTTATGTACTGAAGTTTTCAATTATACAGCTGAGGATACTTCAAAGTAGGTAAATAGGAAACTCACTCAAATTGTTTAGGAAATATACTTAACACAGTAAGAATATTTTGACTTTCATGAAGTTCTGATGAAAAACTAATGGACAACAAAATGTGATGTACCACTGGTCACTTTAAAATCTGTAATAATGCTAGAAATAAGATGTTCTCCTCCATCTGATCAAAAATTATGCCATAGACAGCCGAGTTATGGCAGTATCTCACCTGTGCATGTCTCGGTGGGAGAAGAATATGTTGCGGCGAAGAAATCGATGAGGTTTGTGGCCAGTGATTCTTTCAAACCTTTCGAGCAGCGCTTCATCAATGCGTGATGACCCAAACCTGTCTGGGAAGAACTCATTAGTCAACTAATGAGTAATGCTAGCAGGTTAAGAAGGAAGATAGGGAATGATAAGACTACTTGAACTGATGCCATGGAAGTTACTGTAATAGTCATCATGGGAGTTCCAGGCACCTCCAGTACCACATTGTGACTGTCCTACTGTTTTTCATGTTTCAATTTCTGTCATGTAGCTTTTTCCTCAAGGCATCTTGTAACAACTACCTTCAGTGGCTATAAATTTGCTAGCTAGTCAAGCAAAAACATGATATATATATATATATATATATATATATATATATATATATATATATATATATATATATATATATATATATATATATATATATATATATATATATATATATATATATATATATATATATATATATATATATATATATATATATATATATATATATATATATATATATATATATATATATATATATATATATATATATATATATATATATATATATATATATATATATATATATATATATATATATATATATATATATATATATATATATATATATATATATATATATATATATATATATATATATATATATATATATATATATATATATATATATATATATATATATATATATATATATATATATATATATATATATATATATATATATATATATATATATATATATATATATATATATATATATATATATATATATATATATATATATATATATATATATATATATATATATATATATATATATATATATATATATATATATATATATATATATATATATATATATATATATATATATATATATATATATATATATATATATATATATATATATATATATATATATATATATATATATATATATATATATATATATATATATATATATATATATACAGGCAACCCCTGCTTAACGAAGGGGTTATGTTCCTAAAAAACACTTCGTTAAGCGAACCAATTATAACAAGTTTAACCCTTGACTTGAACTTCCATTGAGAGTAAACAAAGCGAGAGTGCATCATAGTACAGTGAAAGGTTTAACCCTCATGTTCCGGCGATCATATATGAACGATTGTATCAGTGCGTCTGTAGCGATGGCGATCGTTTTAATCAAGAATTTTCGTGCCTCATGTTTGAGCTCCACGCGCGGTTTCTCGAGTCAGATGGCGAGTAGTGTTGCCACTAACTCTGTATATTTAGGGGTAACGAAGCTATTCTCCCATTCTGAGGGCGGCACTTGGCAACCCCAGCGATCCGCCGTGTCGAAAGCACCCTGATAAGAGAGAAGGGACGTCTCAGTTCATAACTCACTATGGAACAAGACAGATAATTCTTATTTAGCAGTGCTTCTGAGCCTGACTAAAGTGACATTGATTATGAGGAAGAAACTGAAGAAAGCGAAGACAACAGTAGTGAAGACTCGGAAAATGATTCAGAGGATCCACCTGTTTTCTCAGAACAGAGAGAAGACAGAGATAGTGGTGATGGAGAAGACTCCAAACATCGTATTGAGAACCCAGAGTGGCTCACGGAGATGCAGGCGTGCCTCTTGTGTTCTGGGAAGACGATCAAGGTGTGTGTGTGTGTGTGTGTGTAAGAGAGAGAGAGAGAGAGAGAGAGAGAGAGAGAGAGAGAGAGAGAGAGAGAGAGAGAGAGAGAGAGAGAGAGAGAGAGAGAGAGAGAGAGAGAGAGAGAGAGAGAGAGAGAGAGAGAGAGAGAGAGAGAGAGAGAGAGAGAGAGAGAGAGTGTGTGTGTGTGTGTGTGTTTGCGCGGTGTCATCGCTCACTGAGCTGTTTCTGCTTGACGGATCACACAGCAGGCGGAGGTGGAATCCTTGATAAGGCAATAACTAAACTTTCAAAGGTCACATCGAGCTAGAAAGTACATCATTGTATTCAGAATAACAAAAAGAAAATAATTAATAGTATTCAAACAGTCTTCTGACAATTTCTAGGTTTACCATTTTTACCCGTCATGGGATATTGGAAAATAGTTTAATCACCAGAACATACGGGTTAATGAAAGTAAAAATTACGAAGTTAAACATTTAGGTAGTTTAATCTAAGTCATTATAACTAATGTATGTATGTACGTAACTTTATAATGTTGATGATCTTAAATTTAGGAAGGGAGGGAGAGTGAAACGGGAAAGACACTAACTGGCAACCTGTGGAATGTAAACAAAGGGCGCATTATTGTACCGCATACAAAACTTATGTACCACATTTCCACAATTGGCTTTCCATTTTATCCATTGTAGAGTCACGAGTTCAGGTGGTTCTTTTTAACTTGCAAGGAAGATATGGTCTCATCGGCCTTCTTAATAGAGTCTGCTGACTTGAAAATAGTTGAGACAATAGATGGAGTCAAGATGGTGGCAAGCAATGCTATAGTTTTGTCGCCTCTCTTGTGTCTGTGAATAATATCCAGCTTCACTTCGAGAGTAAGAGACTTCCTGGTCTTCTTAGGAACGCTATGCCACATTGCAGGGCGTTTTGGTGGCATGTAGAGCGAGGGAAGATGAGCTGCTGCTGACGCTGTTATGTTTTGAACAGGGGGAGTGAGTATTGCACATGTTGTCTTGATCTTGATCTTGATACTACAGGTGACTTGGGATCGCTCCTGAGCCGCTGTCCATGAGAGGCTTGATCTTGATCTTATCTTGATTCTACAGGTGTCCCAGGATTTCTCCTGAGGCAGGCCTTAGTATTGGCTAGTCCTGGTGTATTCAAAAGCCTGTTGGCTTGCGTGATACTGCGGGGCTTTCAAACTTGGAAAAAATTGTGTGGATAAAACTTTGTTAAAGCGAGTTTGGTGTTCGTTAAACGAGCAGATGGTAGTAAAATGAAACCTTTGTTGTAGCAAAATTTTGTTGTGTGAACCTTCGTTAAACGGGGGTTGCCTGTATATATGCATGTATATCAATAGCACTAACAGACTTAAATGAGAAGGCCAGTAAGAAAACATATGTATTACTAGTGTAGTTACAGAATGGCATGCATGTTTGTGCTATACTACTAAACTTTTCAAGCAGGTGTCAAATTAGACTGCACAATCTTTACATCTCAGCAAAAGCTATCCATTCCACACTCCACTGACAGATAAAGGGCAAAAAATGACTTACCAATCAACTTGTCATAGTCAATGCCCTTGTTGCTCGATGCTTGGACGTTGTGTGGGGTGACTATATCCTCCTCTAGTGGTGGAGGTTGTCCTGCCTCACCCTGCCCCTCAACCTCCACACTGTTGTTCACCATGATGGTTACCTGTTAATGAATATGTAGTATGAACATCACACACACACACAGTGTATGGAAAAGGCTGATGCAAGACTCTGTATGTAGTGTCACATTATAATAATAATGATGATAATAAAAATAAAAATAATAATAATAATAATAATAACAATACTACTACTACTACTACTACTACTACTAATAATAATAACTTTGAGGAAGAAGAAGAAGAAGAAGAAGAAGAAGAAGAAGAAGAAGAAGAAGAAGAAGAAGAAGAAGAAGAAGAAGAAGAAGAAGAAGAAGAAGAAGAAGAAGAAGAAGAAGAAGAAGAAGAAGAAGAAGAAGAAGAAGAAGAAGAAGAAGAAGAAGAAGAAGAAGAAGAAGAAGAAGAAGAAGAAGAAGAAGAAGAAGAAGAAGAAGAAGAAGAAGAAGAAGAAGAAGAAGAAGAAGAAGAAGAAGAAGAAGAAGAAGAAGAAGAAGAAGAAGAAGAAGAAGAAGAAGAAGAAGAAGAAGAAGAAGAAGAAGAAGAAGAAGAAGAAGAAGAAGAAGAAGAAGAAGAAGAAGAAGAAGAAGAAGAAGAAGAAGAAGAAGAAGAAGAAGAAGAAGAAGAAGAAGAAGAAGAAGAAGAAGAAGAAGAAGAAGAAGAAGAAGAAGAAAACAACAACAAGAAGCAGTAACACAAACAAATACGTAAATGAGCAAACCAACTTTCAAACTTTACACAAGAATAGAAACTACATAATCAACAAACCAACTCACCTCCTTATCATTGACGAGGAGGGTAAGACTCTCCTTTTTGGCAGCAGGGAAGCTGGCACTCTCCGGGCCAAAGCTGTGTATATGTGTGTACCAGCGGAGAAGGTGACAGAGGTGGTTTGGTGGGGCACACTTGAATTGCCTGTAGAGAGCAGTGTCGCCCTGGCTCGCTGTGTAGCCGTGTACGTAGCTGCAGCTCAGGAAGTGTTCATCTAAAGCTTTCGTCTCGAGATCACTGAGGGGCATTCTCTGTGGGTGTGGGTGGGATGGAGGTAAATAATAATCTCAAAGGAAAATAATATACTTCTAATGAATGTATATACTAGTCAATGTTGGGAGTTGTACACTGTGTAACACAAGCTTCTCTTAATACTGCCAGAAGTGATAGTGCTGGTTATTTTAAGATGGAAATGTTCGATGCACATATGCTTTCAGAGGTGGTGTTTAACCATGGTACAAAATTTGTGTAGCCTTGCAATAAATACAACAGCCAGGTGAGGCAGGCATTCATGGCAGGGATCTGACCTTGTGAATAATTCAGTCATGATTCCTACAGGTGTTGGTGCATGATTTCTACAGGTTTGAGGCAGTACCTTCACCAGACAGACATCTTCCAAACTCAAATTGAAAATAATTATGAAATACTTCAGTTTTTTTCTTTTCATGTATGATGGGATAACTGGCTAAGGACAGCAAAAACAATCAAATAAAAGGCCCACTGAGATGCCAGTCCCTGAACAGGGTCAAGAGAGTTACCCAAAAGAATAGGATAAATGTCTTGGAACCTCTCTTTTATATGTGTTCAAGTCATAGGCAAATAGAAATACAGAAGCAGGCAGTGAGTTCCAGAGATTACCAGAGAAGGTGATGAATGATTGACAGCACTGGTTAGCTCTTGTGTTAGAGAGAAAGAAGAAAGTCTTGTGCAGTGAGGCTGTGAGAGGAGGGGAGGCATGCAGTTAGAAGATCAGAAGAGCAGTTGATATGAAAACAGTGGTAGAAGATAGAAGCTCCTTCTCTCTTCTCAGAATGAAATAAAATACTATAATTGGCTATATTCTTCTTCAATGACACTCAATTGTCTCCCTCTTCCACACTGAATATCCTCAGTCTGTCCTTTACTCATAATCTTAACTGGAAACTTCACATCTCATCTCTTGCTAAAACAGCTTCTATGAAGTCAGGCGTTCTGAGGTGTCTCCACCAGTTTTTCTCGCCCCTCTTACTGCTTACTTTGTACAAGGGCCTTATCTGCCACTGTATGGAGTACTCTATGCATGTTTGGGGGGTTTCCACTAACAGTTTTATTAGATAGGGTGGAATCAAAAGCTTTTTATCTCATCAACTCCACTCCTCTAACTGACTATCTTCAATCACTTCCTCACTGCCGAAATGTTGCTTCTCTTTCTATTTTTTATTGCTATTTTTATGCTAACTGTTCTACTGATCTTGCTAACTGCATGCCTCCTCTCCTCCTGCGACCTTGCTACACAAGGCTTTCTTCTTCCTCTCATCCCTATTCTATCCAACTCTCAAATGCAAGAGTTAACCAGTACTCTCTATCAATCATACTTTTTTTTTTTTTTTTTTTATTTATACCATGTGGGCTTTTCACGGGAATTTATGGGCTAAAGGGGATACTTTTTGGAGTACCTCCTATCTTAAAGCCCACCCGCTAGGAAACCGTTGCCCAGAGTGAGGAAGCCCAACCTACACTCGGACCGTGGACAGGATTCGAACCCGTGCGCTTGGAGACCCCTCGGACCCCAAAGCACGCATGGTTCCACTGTACCACGGCGGCCCCAAACTAGTAAACTCTGGAACTCCTCACCTGCTTCTGTATTTCCACCTTCCTACGACTTGTCTTCTTTTAAGAGGGAGGTATCAAGATATTTGCTCCCTAATTTTGGCTAATACTTTACTTTTTTCTCGAGAACCAGCACCCAAGTAGGCTTTTTTTTTTTTTTTATGCCTTTGGCTGGACCTCTCTCCTAGAAAAAAAAAAAAAAATAAATAAATAAAAAAAAAAAAAAAAATAAATAAAATAAATAAATAAATAAATAAATAATAATTCTGTACTTTTAATCAACCAGTGGCTGCATTCTTGGACAAAGAAAATATCATCTGAACTAATTTCATGCTTATGCAACAAGTGACATACTTGCACATGAATGAACTCACTTTTCCCTGGAGATCACTGCCTTCTCATTTATCACATTTGTAGATGTGTCACTACTGAGCACTTTCAAGAGAGCAAGTGAGCTTACTTCCCAATAGAACACTACAAAAATTGCAGTCAGCACTATAAATAATTTGTGGTAAGTATATATGGGCTCAAACTACTTAATGATAAGTTCTACCTAATGAGAAGGATAAAGAAGCCTAACACTGACTCAAACTGACACAAAGCTCAACCAGAATTATCACAAGATAAATCCAAGAATTGCCAATGTAAATTTAAAATTGGCAAAACTGAGAATAGATTCACCACATCTGTTGACAGAAAATATTACAGATATTCCTTTCTGCTGTTTCCTCTTCTATTCACATGCTGATAACTAATATAATAAAAGTAAGCCTTGGGTCTTGTCTCTTGTAAGTCAAATATACAACTAATTGCTTCTCTGACCAAAGAAACAGACCAACAGTTTCCGGTAAATTTTTACTTTTGTGCCTGTCACACTGGGAGATATATATACTTTTTCTGGTATATTTCACATAATGTGAAACGGGGTGGGAATATGTCACTGAGAGATAGGAAAGAGTAGGTAACTGTCAGAGGGACTACCTCCAGTTGGAGAAATGTCTGGAGTGGGGTGCCTCAAAGTAGTGTTCTTGTTTAATGATGTTCAGTCATGTGGAAAAATATTTGTAGATGATGCCAAAGTCTATAGACAGATAAAGACCTCACAAGATAAAAATCCTGCAGACTGATCTAAACAAACTTCATAAATAGAGCCAGAAATGGCTTCTTAGTTTTAATGAAGAAAAATGCAGTCATGCATATTGGAAGGAGAAATATGGGCCATCAATACCACACATGGGGAGCATCCCTTTGGGACAGACCTGTGAGGACAAAGACTTGGGTATTGTAAGTCTAGACCTAAAACCTTCAACACAAGTAGGCAAAGCAGCAACCTCTGCCAACTTGATTTTGAGAATTAAGAGCACATTCATTTGTTTATCTTCCTTAAGAGGAAGGACTGGCCACTCTGAATCTTACCATTAAGGAGGAAAGGAGCAACATGATTAAGGTGTTTAGAATTTTGAAAGGTTTGACACTGGGAGGAAATCAAGATTACCTCAAGCTGGCTGTTCCTATGTACCCCAGCTTACTAACCTGAGGACATTCTCTCAAAGTAGAAAAGCCATGCTATAGAACACACAAAAGAAACATATTCTTCTCCTTGAGATTGGCAAACTGGTGGAACAGTTTGCTGGAGCAAGTTGTAAACAGTGAAAGTGTGAATACTTTTAAGAACAAAATATGACCAGCATATTCATAGCCAAATGAGCTTTATGAGGTAGCTCTCTTGGCTTTTGTACTATCACTAGGTAAGCCACTCTGGGGGCAGAGCAAATATTTGAAAATTGCTAGCAGCATTATAATAAACTTCCAAGGTAAGGGAGCTGAAAATACTTAGAAATAAAAGTTCTATTTGATGAGAGAGGTGAGAACTACCACTGTTTTAAGGGAAAGAAAGTTTTTCCATATATACTGACAAATGAAAGTTATCCAGCTACTATTGTTACCAACATATGGAGTCTTGAAGTCACTGTGGATCAGGAATTAATCTTTTGGTTGTTATCAACATGGAAGGAGTGAATAGTAAGCCTGTGTTTGTTCACATTATGGAAGCCATGTGGTGCTGGTTCATCTCTGACTCAGTATTCTCCTACTATTATTGTGAGCCTTCTGTCAGCTCTTGTGGGTTTTAAGGCCAGCATGGGGGATGGCTGGTCCTACCATCTACCCGCACTGTGGCAAGGGGGAACAATTTTCCTCTGAATGGGTCGGTCTGATCTATGTCCCAGCTGGTAAGTGTGTGTCTGCAGGATGTGAAGGATAAGGATCTGGTCAACAAGGATTAGATTTATCACCCATACAGGAAAAAAGTGATACATGTTAACCAGGAGCATGACAAGCTAGTTGATGAGCTGAATACGGAGGTATGGAGGCTAAGCAAGGAAAATGATATGCTAAAGGAAAGGAATAGAGCCTTGGAGAGTCAACCAAAAGCAAAGTTGTACCGATGGTAATGTAGATGATTGCATATCTATAATAGTGGCTAGCACAGAGAACCTGAACCAAAAGCTGTTTGAGGTGAAAGACAAGATTATCAACACTGATGTTAATGTGCATGTCAGTGTGTGGGGAGATGTTTTGGTAGGAAATGATATTGGTGCTACCTCTACATCAGTAACTAGGAATAAGAGAAAGGTACTAGCTGACATGAAAGATGAGATAATAAGTACAATGGTTAACCTGCATGCTAATCCAATTGCAAATGAGAATGCAAGTAATGCTAAGTCCAATGCAGCTATCAAGAAGGAAAAAAAAAAAATCTTCTGGTTGTAAAATCTACTGATAGGGATAACAAGTAGCCAGAAGGTAAACTGAATTTGCAAAGGTGCTGAAAGATGTGCCAGGAGCGGATACCAAATTCATAAGTAGCGGCAATTCAGTTACGAATTTCGCCAGTGAGACTGAACACCAGATGGTGGCTAAAAAGACCAGTGATGGATTAAAGAATCTGGAAATGAATTTCACTATGAGGTTTCATATGAAGATAAGATAATGATTTGTAATGTTTCTAGAGAGGAGAATAAAGAGGACATTGTTGAATATTTGGTAGCTAAAAATGTTTATCTTCAAAGTGTAGACAATGTGCATGATAAAGTTAAGCTTGTACAATGGTGCCTCACAAAAAGACACTTCAGGGGTGAGAGGTTGTCTGTTACTGAGAGCAATTTGTCTGTGAGACCCTTAAACAATCCCTTTCCTTTTTGGTAGTTAATTTCACGTCACGGATTGAGTGACGTCACAGCGGTTCCAACGAGATGCCAATCCGCCAAATCACCGACAGTCGTTTTCCACCTTCCCGCAGTCACGCACGCTGCTGCTCCACTTTGGATACTTTGCTGGTAAGCTTTCTCCTATACAGTCCAAAGTTGACTGTGGGTGAAAAGTACATCGTTGGACTACAAACATCTGATAATACACTCCCCTTTTCCTGCTTTTATGCAGTCGGGAGTTTGTGGGTGAGTTTTTCTACCACCGCACAATAACAACATATGGTAGGTGTTGATCGCATTATCTCTGTCTCCTTTTTGGGCAGTGTGATGTCGGGCATGGAACAGTCTCTTCCCACGCCCCACCGTTCATCATCCTCTGGTGGGAAAAAGAGGAGACGATCCTGTGGATGAATTCACCCTTCCACAAAATGACGCTTCGCTCCCAGGGACCAGTCAGGCCGCCACCGCCACGTCAGCACAGCCTTCTGTGTCTGACGACCGGGTTGCCCTGGATAGACTGTCTACCCTCGTGTCTGGCCTTATCGAAAAGTTGGACAGGGACACCGGGACTGACTTCAGTGGCTTTCATGCCCTCTCTTCCTCGGAAGAGGAGGAAGTTTTTGTTCCTCCGACTCCGTGCACGAGCCAGCCTGACCCTCTTGACAGCCTGGACCAGCTTGGGCGTGAGGAGGGTGCAGATGAGGATTTCCTGAGGGCTTTGAGTGACCTTTCTGGCCATTTCCATGGCGAGGAGAAAAAGGGAGACCCGCTGTCTGACCAGTTGGCCACCATCCTCAACGCCAGTCTTCGCCGTCGACCTTTGTCAGAGAGTGTGAAGTTAACTTGTGGAAAAATCAAGCTTCCGAGTAATGTGCCGAACCTCGCTGTGCCTGTGACAAACGCGGCGATAACTAAGGCCATGAGTGTAAACGGGAGGCTGGTAGATACCAAGCTTTTCCAGACTAATTGCCTACTGACAAAGGCATTAGTCCCTATTGCTGTGTGTCTTGATGATATTGGGAAAAAGAAGGACAAGAGTTTGGCTTGTTATTTAGATGGCCTTAATAGTTGTTTGCGCCTTCTCACTTCAGCGGTGAATTACCTAAATCAGCTGCGCAAGGATGTTGCCCGTATCCATGTCCGTGACTCGGCCATGGTTGATCTCTGCAAGTGGGAATGTGAAGTTGGTCAGCAGGAGTTATTCCCCTTTGACGTTACCAAGAAATGTGAGGAGATCCACAAGGCAGGCCGGCTGGGCAGGCCGTCTTTTCGCCCACCTGCTAAGTCATCTGGCAAAAGGTACTCTTCCTTTTCCCGCACAACCCACCGGTCTTCTCAGGCTCACCACCAGTCCCGGCCTCGTTCTCAGACTCGGCCTTTTTTCGCCCAGCGGCCACCCCAGGGGAGGGGGATGCACGGGCCGAAGCTACACCATCAGTAATCTCTCCGGTGAGTTCCTTAACTCCACAGTTAGTTAATACCCCTGATAACTTTAGAGGGGGAAAAATTTTTTCTGCTCAGCCCCTGTGGCAGTCTCTCACACAGGATTCCTGGATTTATGATGTGGTGAGGGGGAAGTTCATAGAGTTTATATCTTTACCTTTTCAGACTGTTCCTCCACGCCCTCTAACTCTGTCTAGGGCTGACGATCGAGCTCTGGCCAATGCTTTACATCATTTCCTTCGTCATTCTATTGTGGAGCATTGTTTCCCTGATGTATCTGGCTATTTTTCAAATGTGTTTCCCATCATCAAGCCGGTTGGGCCAGCGAGAGTAATTCTAAATTTGAAGCATCTTAATACATATGTTCCTTATTTGCATTTTAAGATGGACACATTGAAGGATGCGATGCCTTTAATTTCTCCTAACTGTTTTTTGTTACAGTGGATTTTAAGGATGCTTATTACTCCATTTATGTTAGACCTGAGGACAGAAAATGGCTACAATTTATTTGGAAGGGCCAATTTTTCAGATTTACTTGTCTTCCGCAGGGTTATCTTCCGCCCCTCGCCTTTTTACAAAATTGATGAAACCTGTCCTTTCCCACCTGCGATCCCTTGGGATAGTAGTCTTATGTTATCTTGATGACTGCCTATTCATTGCTCCATCAGTAGAGATTTTACAGACTCAGGTTGGCTATGCTTTACTTCTCTTTGATTCCCTGGGTCTCACTATCAACGTGCAGAAGTCTGTTTTGGAGCCAACACAGAAGGTTACTTTTCTGGGTGTGGTTCTGGATTCTGTCGCCATGGCTGCTACTTTACCATTCAGTAGGAAGGAGCGCATCAAGGAACAAGGCTTGCTTCTTCTCAAGGGTAATGTCACTCTACAGGACTTATCATCTTTTATTGGTTTGGCTGTGGCTTCTGCCCCTGCAGTAGAATTAGCTCCTCTCCGTTACAAGTACCTGGAAATATTTAGAAATCAGGGTCTAGTTCGCTCCTGTGGTGATTATTATGCCAATGTTATTTTGGATGACCATGCCAGATATTTGATCTCTTGGTGGGTGGCTAATATAGACTTTCAGGAGAAGTCTCTACTCTCTTCTTCCCCAGATTGTGAGTTGTTCACAGATGCCTGCCTCACTGGTTGGGGTGCTTCAATAGGGAATGTCACGACTGGAGGTCACTGGGCCCAAGAGGAGCTAGACCATATTAACATCTTGGAGTTAAAGGCCATTCTGTTGGGCTTGCAATCCTTGTGTAAGGATAGGACTGGCTCCCATGTTAGGCTCAGATCGGACAACACCACTGCAGTTGCTTGTATTGATCGTTGTGGCAGTACAAGACCTAACCTTCATGTTCTTACCGAAAAGATTTTTGAGTGGGCTGCTTCTAGGATATTACTCTATCTGCACAGCATGTACTGGGTTTGGACAATGTAACAGCTGATGTAGAATCTAGGGTCACCAGGATGGATGGTGAGTGGATGTTACTGCCATATATTTTTCACAAAATTTGTCAGCTTTTTTATACTCCTGGGATTGATCTTTTTGCCACTCGCTTAAATGCTCAGTTGCCTGTCTATGTCTCCTGGCGGCCAGACCCATCTGCTATGTGCACTAATGCCTTCACCTTGGATTGGAAAGATAAGAGCTTATATGCCTTTCCACCTTTCAGCCTTGTATCCAGAACTCTTCGGAAACTGCAGGACGACAAAGCAACAGCTCTGATGATTCTTCCATTATGGTCGACTCAAGTATGGTTCCCAACAGCTTTGCAGTTGCTGACAGAAGATCCAGTTTTGCTTCCTCGCTGTCCCCTGTTTCTCCCTCAGCAACCAACTCTACCACACCCTCGGGCTCAGGGGTTGGTTTTGACAGCGATGGTGCTCTCAGGGCAGCATTCACGGATCGCGGCCTTTCGCCGGAGGTTGCCCAGTTTTTGCTTCACTCCTGGAGATCTAGCACTAAGGCACAATATGGGCCGCATATCAAGAGATGGTTGTTATTTTGCCTCAGAAGGGAAGTTGATCCACTTCAGCCATCTGTGAGTATTCTATTAGATTTCCTTTTGTTGGAATTTAAACGCAAGACAGGTCGTGGATACAGCTCCATGAACACCATTCGCTCAGCCATCTCAGTTATTGCTACTATTGACGGCCGTCCGGCAGGACAACATCCTTTAGTCACGCGATTTATGAAGGCAGCTTTCCTGGAGAGACCTTCTTTTCCCCGCTCTCATACAACTTGGGATCCTCAGATAGTGTTAGATTTTTTTTGTGGTCTTGGTCCTACTGTGGACTTGTCTCTTCTTCAATTGTCCAGAAAATTAGTTACTCTTATGCTTTTGTTGTCGGGCCATCGTGGTCAAATCTTACATTTGCTAGACATTAGGAACATGTCTCTCATGGAGTCACAGGTTGTTTTTGGGATTGGGGATTTGTTGAAGACTTCTCGTCCTGGGGCCCACATATCAAGTTTGGTTTTCGACGCCTATCCACATGACAGCTGCTTGTGTATCGTTGACGCCATCAAGCATTACCTGGATAGGACTAGATCCATCAGAGGATCACTTACAGGGTTTTTCCTGACTACGCGACCTCCGGTGAGGTTGGCTTCTAAGGATACATTGCGTCGTTGGGTAAAGGATGTGATGAGAGCTGCTGGCGTTGATGTTACTGTTTTCTCTCCCCACTCTACTAGGTCAGCCTCTTCCAGCAAGGCAGCCCGGAGGTTGCCCCTTTCTACAATAGTCTCCACCATTGGATGGGCCAGGGAGTCTACCTTTACTCGGCATTACCACAAGCCTCTTTCTCAGCCTGGCCAGTTTGCAAGGGCGGTTTTGTCCTAATGGTTCTGAGATTGTCTCTTGTTTAATATTTGTAAGGCCTTGTGGTCACTTTTCTTTGGTTTGCCATTATACTTTTGTATTTGTATGTATCTGGGATTGGGTCCCACATTTTTTGTATAACGGGTTGTATTATAATTATTAGCACTGTGGCTTACATTGGTTTGTATTGTTTGTCACCTGGACAAGTTTTGTAAGGTCACTTTGGGTTTCAATACATGGGCTATGCCTTACTCTGTTATGGTTGTTTTTCCTTTCCAAAGGTCAGGGTTTTACTCCCCTTTCTCCTGGTTTCTGTAGGTTTGAGGAACCTCTCTAAATCTCTCGTTGGAACCGCTGTGACGTCACTCAATCCGTGACGTGAAATTGTAAGATTAAACGAATACTTACCAAGTGTGAAGTTTGATCGCAATTTTACGATCTATTGAGGACGTCACAGGGGTGTACAACGCCCCCCCTCCCTACCCTGTCTGGTTTTACTTGGGCTTTGGGGCATGTTTCCTACCTGTTTTGTAAATGCTTCCTCAAACCTACTCTCTAAATTGACTGTCGGTGATTTGGCGGATTGGCATCTCGTTGTACACCCCTGTGACGTCCTCAATAGATCGTAAAATTGCGATCAAACTTCACACTTGGTAAGTATTCGTTTAATCTTACAATTCCTGCCCAGGATTTCCATACACAGATGTCTCATATGCTGAATATGATGTCTCAGTTCACTAACTTTCTTGGTATGGCTGGTGTTAATAAGCCTACCACCCTCAGAGAGGTTGTTAAAGAGGTAATTGAGGAGGCAGTTCCTAACTATCTTTCGGTTGCAGCTCCCCCACTGGTGACTGTGGTCACGTCTGGCGCCCCACCCACCCCTGGCGACAGAGAGCTCATGCCGGTGAGACAAGTCGGGTCGGTCGGTGAGGGACGGTTGCCAGTGGGTTATACAGGACTTCCCCATTCCCCTAGTGCTGAATGTTTAGGGTTTCAGGGTTCAGGTAGCTACCATGACGGTGTTCCTGTACAGGTTACGACTGACATCTCACTGGGTGGTAAGTTTCGTGCGAACGACAGCTGTCTGGGAGACGATATCGCATCTTCTCCTGCCAAGAAAGCCAAGAGAGTGGCTAAGGATCTTACAGGACGAATTAAGCACTCACGAGCTGAGTGCTCATCTAGTGACAGAGGTGTCGTTGCGAGTCTGGTCCATGTCTGTTACAATGCAACCTCACCTGTCCCGTTGCGACGGCGGACAGACTTCAGCCACACCACCAGCACGGGAGAGATCAACTGAGGTGGTGGCGGTCCAAGTTACCCATGCTCCTCACTGTCTGGTAGACGGGCAAGCTTCGGCCGACTGTCATATGGGTTCCTGCCATAACACACGATCAGTGTCCACCCATTCCACCCTTCCAGCCTTGGAGGAAGGAAACTGGGCTGCCCAGGGTTCAGTGGCTCCATGGCATCCCAACGTAGGTGAATCGGTGCGCCCGCACCCTCCTGCCAGTCGCTTGGATGATGATCCAGACCCCTTGCATCAGACTTGTGACCCTCGGCACGCCACCCATGAAGACTTATACCAAATTTCTGAAGAGGAGGAACAACACACGGTGAGTGAGCCCTCAGACTTCTTAAAGCTGGCAAACTTTATCTATGACAAGTTTGGTGAGGCCAAAGGTGTTTGTGAGACACGACACGACCGTGCACCTGGGCCGGGACAGGAAGACTTTGTGTTACTGCAAGAGACATCTTCATACCCTTTCGCTGGTCGCGCCCCTTGACGAATTCAGCCCACCTCGTGGATCAGTGGGTTGCTGATCGCTTGCATGATGGCAACACAGCCGCCCTACCTTATACACGCAGGCCAAAGAGAAAGTAGTATGTGGTCAGTGATGATGACTCAAAGGAAAAGGGTGCTGTAGTTAACTCTTCCCTTGCTCACTTCCTTCCCAGAAATGCGTCAGATATCCGCCCTAACATGTCTGCCACCGACTTACTCCACTTAGAGGAAGCAGTATGTGGCATAAGAGAAGTGCAGAACTTCCAGTTCTGGATGTTTGGGGCAGTCTCAAGACTGGTTAAACTGGGAGATTCTGTACCTAATAAGGATACCTTGATGGCACAAGCAGTCTCTAGCATGCAACAGGCTATGCAGACTGCTTCGAAAGAGACCACTACAGTTTTGGCTAACCTATTGACCTTCAGGAGACAAGCTGTGTTGAGGAATCTCCCCTCTTCATTCTCCATTTTGGATAAACGTATCCTCATGCAGTTTGAGGAGGACAAGGTGACCCAGGCTAGGAAGAATGCTGATGCCTTCTCTACCAAATCCTTTCACGAAGCTGCTGCTGCAGCATTCAAGAAGAGGCCTCAGCAGGTTGAGTCACCCCTGGTCAGACCTCCGGCGACTAAACCCTCTACGTCTGGGTACAGGCAACCATGAAGGCAGGCCTATCCTTTTAAGAAGCCAGAACGTCCTGTCTTGTCTTCTCATCCACACAAGGACCGTAATTCTTCGGCCCAAAGCAAGAAGGGTTTTCGAAAGTAGGAGCCTCTTCCCTTGACCTCTCAGGTAGCGGCATGCCTTTCACAGAGTTGGGAAAAGTCGCAAGAGAAGGGAGCCGAACCATGGGTAGTGGATGTCCTCAGACACGGTTACCACATCCCCTTTGTCAGTCAACCTCGGCTTTCAAGGTTCCCAATACAATTTGGGAGATTTTCTCCCAACTTGGTGAAAGGCAAGGCTTTAGAACAAGAGATACAATCCCTTATACAAAAAGGGGCAATAGAACAGGCAACTGCTTGCCTAGGGTTCTACAGCAGAGTGTGGTGCCCAAACTTACAGGCGGGTTTCGCCCCATTATCGATCTCTCCACCCTCAACCAGTACATTCACATAACCAAATTCCGGATGGAGACAAGTGCATCGGTGATGTCGGCCATCCGAAAGGAGGACCGGATGCTGTCAGTCGACCTGCGGGATGCCTACCTTCAGATTCCCATCCATCAGGGGGGCAGGAAGTACCTTCGATTCACCTGGCGGGGGCAAGTTTTTCAGTTTAGAACTCTCTGCTTCGGACTGTCAACAGCACCTCAGGTCTTCATGAGTGATGGCTCTGGTTTCAATGGATTTACACCAACAAGGGATTCGTTTGATCCATTACTTAGACGACTGGTTACTTCTCTCCATCACCAGTCAAAGAGAAATGAGGTCAAGGGAGACGCTCCTAGATTTGTGCGACACTCTCAATATCTGGATAAATTGGGAGAAGTCAGATCTCGAACCTGTGGATTATGTATTGTATTAATGCATATTACGTGTATGTGGCAACACTGTGTATTTCTCTGCGCATTCAGCTAGCGCGTGAGCCTGTGCTCCCGAGTCGCTACTGGCCGCCATTTCCTACCCTTTGTAGCTCTAAGGACAAGTAAAGAATCTACGTGTACTGCGTGTATGTCTGCCCCTTACTTAGGCATACACGCCCTCCATTATATATCCCGCAACCAACATGGCGCAGTGACGACACGTCTTGTCCCTGGAGACATCAGTTACGAGGGGAAAGAACTCATCCCAGTAGCCGGCGGCGCCATCACGTCCTCCCGCCACCAGCTGTGAGATTGCTGACGTGTGTGCTACGACTGTGTAGTGCGGACCCGTGGTGTTACGTGACAGTGCAGTGCCCGGGAGTGTTTGCATCGAGGTGCCGCTTTGTTTCAGGGGTTGGTTACGTCTCTTTGCCCAGAAACGAGCGCAGTGCGACGTACCTCTGCTCTCTGTTGAGTCCCGCAAGACACTGACTGCACTGCCATTACGCGAGCGGCGTGCCGTGAGCCCGCGCATACCTCATTGCTGCACCTCTCGCTGCCTGCCTGCCCAGCTGTCTTCCCGCTACACCACACACTCTGACACATTTGCTCTCACATCTACGTGTAATTCCTCGGCATGGCGCGGTCAAAACTACGTCCCAAGCCTCCCAGACGGCTTGAGGAGGAAGATGAGGGGACGCCGGGACAACCAGACAGCCTGTCACAGACGTTGGCTGGTGCTACCGCAGGTGCCGGTGAAGCGGCGGCCCCGGACACCGTCGCCCCACCTCCGCCCGCCTCCCCACCCACCACCACCACTCCACCCAGGTCGCCACACCATGCACCTTCTCACACACCTGTCTACCCTGATTTCTCAGTATTCTTCCAATGGTTTGCTGACAGGGAGGCGGCCGCTCGACGTGAGATGGAGGAACAACGCCGGGAAGACAGAGCTGAGTTTCGTGCTCTGTTAACCAGCCTCACTTCTTCCCAGGGCGCGCCCGGTGCGGCTCCGACGAACCCCCAGACGCTTGGGAGTCCTGGCGGTGCACAGAGCGGCTCCGGTACCCACCCACCTGTGCAGAAAGCAGCTGTCACACCTCCGCCGCCACTGTCACACGACGTGACGTACCAAGTGTTTCGTGAGTGGAGGAGACGTTGGGAGGACTACGCGACGATGATCGACCTGCCCAGCCTGACGCTGCCTAAACAGAGGATCCAGCTACGTATGTGCCTCACTCTGGAGACGCAGAGGGTGTTAGAGCACACATTACAGGTGTCGCCTACCTCTCTCAAGCCAGTTGATGAAGTGCTTGACATTCTCCAGGCTCATATACGTGACTCCAACAACGAGGCATTGCGTCGGCGAGCCTTCACTAGCTGTCGGCAGGCGAGAGGCGAGCCCTTCTCCGAGTTTCTCGTCCGACTGAAGAGCCTGGCGGAGGAATTCGACATCTGTAAGGCTCACCACCTGGACTGTGAAGAGGCCTGGATGAAGCACGGTATCCTGACAGGCGTCCACGACGAGGAATTGGTGACCAAGATTGTGTCCCTCGACGCCGCCTCTACTCTTGCTGACGTCATCAATGTATGCAGGGCCCACGAGGCGACGCGGTCAGCCGCCTCTGCCATACGTGCCTCACCTACAGTGTCTGCTGTCTCAACGTATAAACAGACGAAGAAAGCAGCACACAAACCTGGAGTCCCCTCGCCAACCTTCACCCACTCATCGGGCGCCTACCTCCTGCAGCAGCTGCGGCAGGCGAGACCACGGCCCGAAGGGCTGCCCAGCAACAGGTGTTACGTGCAGAGGTTGTGGGAAGACTGGCCACTACGCTTTGATGCCCAAGTGCCCAGCCAGGCAGTCTACGTGCACTGCTTGTAACCGTCTGGGGCACCTGGAGAAAGTCTGCAAGCAAACCAAGGCAAGGAGTAAGTCGCAGCGACCCGAGAAGCCGAAAGGGAAAGAGGAAGACACCCCACCTTCCACGTGGTGCGGTTACAGTCTCTCACAACGGACCCAGGGTCTCATGAGGGCCCACCTGAGGCCTCATGTCAGTCTCCTATCAGTACTCGTGATGACCCGACACCTCCTCCTACTGTACGAGTGGAAGTGTTGCATGACGGTCACTCTGGTGGTCTGGACTTCATTCCCGACACTGGTGCCGACACGACGGTCATCGGCCCACAGCACTTGAGAATGTTGGGCATCGACAGACAGGCTCTTGGTCCTCCTCCATCCCTTGCCTACTACAACGCTGATGGGACGAAGATGTCTGCTGCCCTCGGTTCGCTCCAGGCCACACTAGTCTACGGCGAGCTGTCTTGTACGGGCTGGATAGATGTGCAGGGTTCGTGGAACACCCCACTTCTGTCCCGTGAACACTGTCGTGCTTTGGGGATCGTGCCTCACGACTTCCCTGCTCAGATTTTCTCAGCACGAGGCAGTGTCGCCAGTGTAAGGGAGGCGACAAACGCTCCAGCTCCACGTTCCAGCGTGCCTGCGTTACCTCTTCTCAGCACCACTTCCCCAGACGCAGCGAAGGAGTACTTCTTGAGGGAGTACCAGGATGTCCTCTTGACAAAGGATTCCACACAGGATGCTCCACTCAAGCCGATGTCTGGACCGCCGATGAGGATCCACTTACGAGACGACGCCCAGCCGTTTGCTGTCCACACGCCGAGGCTTATTCCTTTGGCCTACAGGGACGCAGTGAAAGCTGAGCTGGACTCTATGGTGGCACGAGGCGTTATTGCTCCTGTTGGTGACGTCCCATCTTATTGGTGCCATCCGATGGTTGTTGTGCCGAAACCTGGTGGAGGTGTCAGGATCACTACGGACCTGAGTAAGTTGAACGCACAAGTATCTCGGCCTGCACACCCATCACCCACGCCTTTTGCAGCCATCCGAGCGTCGATGCCAGGGCACGCTACTTCACCACGATTGACGCGTTGTGTGGATATTGGCAGATACCCTTGCATGAGGACGACCAGGCCCTGACTACGTTCATCACTCCATATGGGCGCTTCAAGTACCTCCGAGGTCCCATGGGTTTCGCAGCCACAGGCGACGCCTTCTGCCTCCGAGGAGACATCGCGCTACAGGGAGTGCCACAGTGTGTCAAAGTCGTGGATGACATTCTCGTGTACGACGAGGATTACTTCACACATCTACGCCACGTTAACGACATCTTGGCCAGATGCCGAGCCCATGGCATCACTTTAAATGCCAAGAAGTTTGTGCTGGCGGCTCCATCAGTGTCCTTCTGCGGCTACAGGCTCTCCCATGACGGCATCGCAGCAGACCCTGACAAGGTTCGGGCCATCACTGAGTTTGCTACGCCTGCTACGTTGACCGACCTTAGGTCCTTCATGGGCCTTGTCAACCAGCTCGCCAGCTTCTCGCCCGACCTCGCTGCCACTGCTGCGCCTCTTCGCCCACTTTTGAGCCCCAAGAAGTCGTTTGTGTGGACGCCCGACCATGAGCAAGCCTTCCAACGTGTGAAGATGGCCTTGGCCAGCCCACCAGTCCTAGCTGCCTTTGACCCTGCTCTCCCTACGACTCTGCAGACCGATGCTTCCCGCCTGTATGGGCTGGGTTATGCCCTACTGCAGGACCACGGTGGTGGACAGCAGCGTCTCGTCCAGTGCGGCTCACGTTTCTTGACGGATACAGAGACCCGATATGCGACGATCGAGTTGGAGATGTTAGCTGTCGTATGGGCCATGGGGAAGACCAAGTTCTACCTCACAGGATTGCAACACTTTAACCTCGTCACCGATCATCGCCCTCTAGTTCCCATCCTAAACAGCTACTCCCTTGACGCTATAGAGAATCCACGTCTACAACGCCTCAAGGAGAAGATCGCCCGTACATCTTCACAGCTGTATGGCGCCCGGGCAAGGAGTTGTGTATCCCGGACGCTCTATCTCGCTCTCCTGTTGGCTACCCAACGCAGGCTGACGAAGTCCTTGGCACTGATACCGGCTTCCAAGTTAGGAGTATCGCTACACTACGTGCGATGGAGTCTCTTGCTCCGTTGGTGCCTCCTGATGTTGCAGAAGCACCTCCTGGCAGTGACCTTGCCCTTGAGGAGCTTCGTAAGGTGGCAACCGAGGACCCCGAGTACGTCCAGCTCCTTCATTTTGTGAAGAACGGATTCCCTATGGACAGGTACGCCCTCCCCAACGTGCTCCGCCCGTACTGGAAGTTACGGGAGGACCTCTACTGTGATGAGGATCTCGTCCTGTACGGTGCACGAGTGTTGGTGCCTACAGCTCTACGTCGCCGTGTCTTGGCCCGCCTGCACGACAGCCATCGTGGTGTCGAAGCCACCAAGCGCCGTGCTAGGCAGGCTGTGTTCTGGCCAGGCGTGGATGCAGACATTGCCAACACTGTTCGAGCATGTGAGCCGTGCCAGATTCTGCAGCCCAGTCAACAGCAAGAACCAAGACTCTGTGATGACAACCCAACTCGACCATTCGAGTCCATTTCTGCTGATTACTTCTCAGTTGCAGGAAGGCTTTCTTAGTCATTGCAGATCGTCTTTCCGGCTGGCCTGTCGTCGTGTCCTGTGGCGCTGATACGACGTCTGCTGCCACCATTCGCCACTTCCGCCGCCTCTTCAGGGACCTGGGTGTTCCTGTACGCCTGCGCACGGACGGTGGCCCACAGTTCGCCAGCCGGGAGTTTTCTACGTTCCTCGAGCGCTGGGGAGTCCGTCACGACACATCGACGCCCCATTACCCACAGTCTAACGGCCATGCCGAGTCTGCAGTGAAGGCCGTGAAGCACTTCATCCAGAAGGTGGCACCGTCTGGCAATATAGACTGTGAGGCGTTCGACAGGGGTCTCCTGGAGCTTCGGAACACCCCCAACCAGACGGGTCGCTCTCCAGCTCAAGTCCTGTATGGTCGCCCTTTACGCTCTTGCGTCCCCGCACATGCCAGCGCCTTCCAGAAACAGTGGCAGGCCAGGGACGAGAGTTGCGACCGTCGAGCTGCTGCCCGTCTCCGTGATGCCACAAGTCGCTACGACGCTCACGCTCGGCCTCTTCCACCCCTGCAGCGAGGTGACGTGGTTCGGATCCAGGACCCGACTACGCAGCGGTGGGACAAGGTTGGCACCATCATGGGCGTTGGCAGGTCACGGGATTACCTGCTCAAGATGCCCAGTGGCCGAGTGTGGTGGAGGAACAGGCGCTTCCTCCGCCCTGCTCCACCCCTAAACGCTTCTTCTACGATGGAGGACGCCACTGCTCCCTTGGCGGCACCTGATACGGTGGTGCCCCGCAGGTCGCCACGACTCCAGGAGAAGGCGTCCGCAGCTGCAGTCGCTCGAGTCCCTGTGGACTTCTGAGCGCAGAATGGGGGGGGAGATGTGGGTTATGTATTGTATTAATGCATATTACGTGTATGTGGCAACACTGTGTATTTCTCTGCGCATTCAGCTAGCGCGTGAGCCTGTGCTCCCGAGTCGCTACTGGCCGCCATTTCCTACCCTTTGTAGCTCTAAGGACAAGTAAAGAATCTACGTGTACTGCGTGTATGTCTGCCCCTTACTTAGGCATACACGCCCTCCATTATATATCCCGCAACCAACAGAACCCAAACAGGTCATAACCTTTTTAGGAATGGACATCCATTCAACAATTTTGAAGGTTTTCCCAGCACAAAGACGGATTCTCAATTTGTTGGAGTCTATGAGGTTTCAAGACTCAGCCACAACCCTCAGCACAAACATGGCTAATACTTCTTGGCCACCTCTTGTCGCTATCACACCTAGTTCCAGGAGGACGACACAGGATGAGGAGCCTCCAGTTTCAGCTTGCCAATCACTGGGACAGGAGGGACAGCAGCTCCCATCAGGTACCTATGTCTCGGGAGATTCTAGACGACCTTCAGTGGTGGTCAGACCCTGTGAACTTGCTTCAAGGTCAGTCACTGGAGGTGCGGAACCCGGAACTACTTCTGTTCACGGATGCTTCACTAGAAGGCTGGGGAGCATCTATTCTGGATGACGAGGCATGTGGCATTTGGTCACCTGCCGAACAACAAAAGCACATAACTCTCCTGGAGTTGAGAGCGATACGTCTTGGGCTTCAGGCATTCGAGGATGTACTGCAAGGACGAACGGTAGCAGTCCTGTCAGACAACACCACAGCTGTGTCGTACGTCAAGAAAGCAGGAGGGACATCGTCAGCCAAGCTCAACCATGAGGCCCAACTGACTTTGCAGTGGGCGGAGGACAATGCAGTGACCCTTCTTACTCAGTTTGTGAGAGGGGAGAACAAAGTGGTAGCAGACTGCCCCAGAATGGATGCTGCATCAGCAGGTGTGCGACAACCTGTGGAGACTCTGGGGTTGTCCGATGGTAGACCTGTTCGCCACACAGATGAATTACAGGTTAGCCAATTTTGTCTCACCATTTCCCGACCCAATGGAAATAGCAACGGATGCCTTTCTCTTTCCTTGGGAACACAAGGAACTGTAAGTGTTTCCCCCTTTCCGTGTCATCAGGAAGGTGATAAACAAGTTCCACAGCTCAGAGGGAGTCAAGCTTACACTAGTGGCCCCGTTCTGGCCTCAGAGGGAATGGCTTACGGATCTAGTGGAACTCTCCATCAACACGCCAAGGAAGCTCCCCATCAGGAAGGACCTGCTACGTCAACCTCACTTCCACAGGTTTCACCACGATCTCCACGTGCTGCAGCTAGTAGGGAGGAGACTATCGAGCGACTTCTCCGGTACAGAGGATATTCCAGGAGAGTGGCGAAGGCAGTGGCAAAGGCTAGACGACCTTCCACTACTTTGAATTACCAACATAAGTGGAAGAGGTTTCGGCAATGGTGTCACAACACGGGCCGTTCAGTCTCCTGCCCCTCCAGCCCCCTCCAGCCAGAAGATCGCAGACTTTCTCCTGTACTTACACGAGTCTTGTCACCTTTGTCTCAGCTATTAAAGGCTATAAAGCCATGCTGAATAGTGTTTTCTCCCTAAAAGGCTTCAACTTGACAGAGGACCCAGTTTTGAAGAACCTTATTAAATCCTTTGAAACACAAGTTCCAAAAAGGGTAGTAAGACCACCACCATGAAACCTGGATGTAGTGCTAAAGGCACTGTCGCTGGCTTCTTTCGAACCTCTCAGAGCCTCTTCGTTTAGAGATCTTACGAAGAAGACTCTTCCTTGTCTCGCTAGCATCGGCTAAGAGGGTCGGTGAGTTACAAGCCTTGTCATACAAGCTTACTCAGCAAAGCAAAGACATCATCCTGTCTTATCTTCCACAATTTGTCGCAAAGACAGAAACATCCAGCAATCCTCTTCCTAGGGAATTCAGGATAAAAAATTTGGCAGTGGCCGTGTGCCCTGATGATGAAGAACGCCTTCTGTGCCCAGTTCGGGCTCTGCTTATCTTTAGGGAAAGGATGGTGAATGTGGCAAGAAGACCTAGAAACCTCTTTGTCTCTCCTGCAGACAAATCCAAACCACTTTCAAAGAATCCTTTGGCCTATCTCCTGAGAGAAACTATTCTGCAGGCCCACCACTCACTGCCCGAGAACCTACTGATGCCTCTGAGAGTGAGAGCACATGATATTCGAGGGATTGCCACCTCCCTTAATTTATGGAGGAATAAACCAGTGGAGGCTGTTCTCAATGCAGCTTCCTGGACGACACTTTCCGTCTTTGCAAAACATTATCTTCACGACGTCGAGTGTTTAGATGGGGACACCTTTTCTCTCGGCCCGATAGTTGCAGAAGGTGGCATGTGACATGAGCACTATCTTAAGGTGGCATGCTATGCCTTGCTATGCTTCACCAGAGCTTTGTGGGGGAGAGCACATTGCCTTAGCCTTGCCTTGCTCCTCTTCCTTTGCTCCGAGTCTAGATGTAAGTGCTGAGGCAATTGTTATTTTCTTTTTTTTTTGGGGGGGTCTCGGTTATACATGCACCCACCACCTTTTAATGTGGGAATCTTCATAGTCATGTGAAACAGGGGTGTGCAACAAATTATTTTTCAAGTATAAAAAATATTTTTGCACACTTACCTGTTTCACATGACACATACCCACCCTCCTCCCCTCTGCATGTTCCGTACGCAGAAAGCAATGGAGCGGTTGCTGAGCAGGTAGTGGGGGTGCGTAGAGGAAGGGGGGTATGAGTGCTTCCCATTTTCTATGAACCCTACCTCCTCTTCCTCCACTATGAGGAAGTTTTAGGAGGTTCTTATATATTCTGCATCAGGGAAAGAGAGAGAGTCCACCTCTCTTCCTAGTCATGTGAAACAGGTAAGTGTGCAAAAATATTTGTTATACTTGAAAAATATTTTCTTTACCTACTAAGAACTTTTTCATGATACAAATGCTTATATTTTTATTTGTGGGGACTTTAACCCCTTAGGCACCATGACACATTTTCATGTTCATTCTGCTTACTATTTGGTGATCTTACAGATTCAAAAACTTTTGTGGGGATTAAAATAGAGAGGACTGTGGCCATTAATCATCTGAACACCATATACCCTTCCTAATATCAATAAAATCGTCTAATCCTACCTAAAACTAATGGTAAAAATGTGTCCCAGTACTGAAGGGGTTAATAGTGGAATTAATTATGTAAATTATCAATACTGTAAAACACTGTAAAACTTTCATGGACATCATGTCAACTCCACAATTCTCAAATAAACTCATTATAACCATTTCTCTCCCAAGTGATGAATTCTTGCTAAAGAATTCATCACCTTGTAGTTGAGCTGGATTTTGTCACATCTTGTCATAGACTTGTTACATCTACGACTGATGTACGCAGAAATACAAAGTTAAAAGAAATTAAATTAATATTGAGCATTCAACTTTCGATGACTCTAATAAACAAAACTTCTACTAAAATTAATAATACATGTAGTAATTGCCTCCATACACTTGGCAGTTTAAGGAAAGTTGAAGACTGCTTGAGTTCCCTGGTCCTTCTATATAGTAACACCCTTAAGAATGAGTATGAAAATGTGTTTCCAGTTGTCACCAAGATAATGTTAAAAAAAGATAATGCTCTGTGGATTAACACTGAGATTTCAAATGCCATTTATGTCAGACAACATAAAGAAAGGATATGGCACCGTGATTGCATATCACAATCTCGCAGAGAGTATATTTATGCTAAGAATGTGGCAAATAAACTAGTAAGGAAGTGGAAATGTATATACTGCAGGCAGGAACTGATGCTAGGAGACTGTACTGTTAACAACTTCACTGGTAAGAGGAGTGCCATGAATATTTCTGATGGGCTCTCAGATATCGACCTGGCAAATAATTTCATTAGGCATTTTGATGAAAAATCAAGAAAATTTTTAGTAGCCTTGAAGGGGTGGAACAATCTCACTATGTTACTTGTATGCCTGATATACCCTACGTTGGCTTAGTCTCCTTCAGTCAATATAGAATCACTACAAGCATTATTGAAAAAGGTTAAAAGACATACTCAAGATCCATTTCCTGTGTCAGATATTGTGAAAAAGGAGAACTCTTTGAAGCTTACAAGTGTATTCTTAAAAAAAATGTAAATTTAAACATAAGTAAATGTTTTTTTTTCTACTGATAAACTAACTCTTAAGAGTAAACTTGGTTGTAAGTGCTTTTCCTCATATCGACCTAATCAATTCCTTTCAAAAGTAATTGGAAGTGTAATTCATGTTCAACTAATGGATTATTCATCTTTTATTCATGTTTTGCCTGACAATCAGTCGGTACATAAGAAATTACATTTAACTGAAATGGAGTTATGCAATGTCACTAATGATCTTTTATGAATGATGGATGAAGGAAAATAAGGTGTTTTAATAATGTCATATTTAAGTGTTGCCTTTGATCTATTGTTAGAAGATCTGCAGACTACTGGAGTTCGAGACTGTGCACTACAGTACCTCAGGAGGTACCTCATCAATAGGAGCTTTTGTGCCCAAGTGGGGAACTCCATTCCTGAGCATTATCAGCTCTATAGAGTTGTTCCCCAGGGAAATGTATTGGGATATCAGATAAATGAAATTGTGAGAATGGCAAAGTATAAACTAAGGAATATTGCCTTTATAAGGAGAAATTTGGATGAATATTCTTTTGAGATTGTGTTCAGAATAACGTAATAACAAAGTTGGACTACTGCAACTCCTTATATTATAACTTGTTAAACTATCAACTAAAACAATTACAACTTATAATGAATTTGTCCGCTAGGATAATAAAACATGTCACCTTGCGACAGAATAACACCTGTTCCTATTGCCCTACACTGGTTGCTGATAAAAGCTGGAATCGTTTATAAAATCTGTGTACTAGCTTACCAAGTCATGACTACTGGAAAGTTTGTTTATCTAAGAAAATTGTTGTATCCGTTTGAGGTTATTACAAGTGTAGCAGTAAGGCATGCAGTAGATGAGTGCAGGCTAAATGTGCCCAGGTGTAACTCAGACATAGGTTTCAGAGTCTTCCAAGTGTGTGCTCCAAGACTGTATCATAGGCTTCCAGTGCAGGTTAAGGCCAGCAACAGTGCTGTAATTTTTAAGAAATGGCTTAAAACATTTCTATTCAGGGATGTCTATAACTGAGTGCTACATTGTGTAACCAATAACTATTATGTGCATTTTATTTTCACGGTTATTTGTACTAGTATATATCTGTACAGTGAGTGTGTGTGTGAAATTAGTTTTGCAATATTTCTATATAGTATGTTCTGCTAAGCATTAGTCCTATTTGTACATTCATATTTATATCCTCAAGTACAGAGGTCCTGTAGAGCAGCATTAATTGGAGGAATAGTCTGAATATTGAGATAAAGAATAAAGAGTAAAGAATAAATAAAGAATAGAGGGCACTGTCCTAATAAAGTGGTCCTCCCATCAGGTGAGTGAAAGAGATGCAAAGAGGGAGCCAGGAAACGAGGAGAGCTGGAGGGATGACTTTATTAGGACAGTGCCAACGAGAATATCCAGTTTCTTACAGTCCTGAAACTTGTTATGGAGTAAGAGATAGTCTTATTACAAAGAACTACTAAAAAAAATGAGGAGTTCAATAAAAAAAAAAAATGTGAAAACCATGCTGAGTGATGCGTAGGTTTCAAGTAATTTGTCCCTGTCCTTTGGCTAATTCTATCCGCTCTGTAAGGAGACTGGTGACTGAGTGGGCCCTTTTTCTTTATATTTTTTTTACCTTGGCCAGTCTTCCTCTTTACATAAAAAAAAAAAAGAATTCTTGCAGTTTCAATCAATACACCACACGTAACTATACACATTCTCACGGTCTAGATCGCACTTCTACGAGCATTTCTAACCACATTTTATCCTATCAGAAAATGGGATTAGGTTAAAACCCCGCTTTTCCAGGAGGTTCCCAAGCTTGTTAGACATATGGAAAAAGAAATATAAGATAAGGTATATTGGTTGAAACTGCAAATTTACCTAAAAAACAATAACAAAAAAAAAAAGTGCAGTGCGGGAACCATGTGTCCAAGCTGGTGGTGTGTGTGTCGGTGCGCGCCGTGTGAAGGAGCCGAACAATGGTGTGGTGGAATCTGTGTGTAGGAAGACAGACACAGAGAAGGAGGAACTGCAATGGAAGGTGGATCTATGAAGCAAATCAAGTCAATATAAGAAGCCGGCAGTCAGTGGGAACAAGACCATCACTGCCCACCTGTCTCACCTGTGCTGCTCACCTGGTGACTCGCTGGCCAACAACGTGCCTTCACCAGGTCACACTCTGGCACTCCGATGGCTTCACACTAGACAGTCAGCAAAATTGGCTTAAAAATAACGCCAGTTCTTAGGACCAGGCCAGCTGTAACCCCACACCTCCGCGTGTCACAGTGCCTGGCTGATGATGACAATGATGGTCTAATGGCTGCCACTGTCAGGATACCACATTTTTACGGCGCTATTTATCTTTTTTACACTTTCAATATCGCGGTTGATAGACGCACAAGGACATATTCGAGTATTCATTATTTTTATAATGTGATTTCTTGCCGCATATGATTAATAGCTCCATCAGTAGTAGAATAATCAAACATTACTTTCGTAATTCCAATCAAAACCTTATATTTACATATTTGAACCCTTTCTTATTCTTAAAACATACATTCGCTTCTGTTCTTTTAACAATCCTCGTAATATGCTGCACGAGAAAGTGATCCCCTATTTGCAGGAATTATTTGAAAATTGGAGACTTAGAGGAAAAACATTGTTATCAAGATCTGCGAGACATTAGTAAGTGTATACGTGGGATTACATTGATACCGACCCATTAGCCAGTAAGTTTACACGTGGCATTGCATTGATACCTACTGATGTCCACGTGTCATAGCGAACACCCACCAGTCTGCCGACTCAGGTCCCTGGGAGCACCGGCAGATGAGCTGAGGGGAGTGTACCTCACCTTTATACTCCCTAAGCTCATGTACGCCGCCCCAGCGTGGTCCTCCTCCCTGATCCTCACACAACGACAACAGCTGGAGAGGGTTCAGAGGAGGGCGTTCAGGGTCATCCTTGGGCCTGCCTACAGTTCCTACGAGGACGCCCTGACCTGCCTGAGTCTGCCGAGGCTGGCCACAAGACACCAGGAAGCCTTGGAAAAATTTTGGGAGGACTGCTGCGTCATCCACGTCTCCGCCACCTGCTACCCGAAGACGTGCCTCCCCCTGCTCGCGCCACCCGACACCAGAATCGCGTGGCGCCCTTAAGAGCACCGCGCACTGATCGGTACCGACTTAGCGCGGTGCCCACTATTGTGCGAGCCTTAAATAAATAAGTGAATTCTAGGTTAAGTTAGATCCATAGTTAGGTTAAGCATTTCAGTTCATTGTTTTAATGTCCCTCCCCCCTGTACATTTTCAGTGTAATTTTTTTTTTTTTACACTGCCAAATTAATAAACCGTATATTATTATTATTATTATTATTATTATTAACATTGTCTTTAAGCTCCATGTTTTTGCATGAAGAGTACTTATTTTAGTCCTGCAAAATTTTATTTAAGATTTATTCTTCCATATCTCCTTTTTAGAGCAATTATGGATGACAAGCATTGAATGATGGTAATCCTGTTATAACAAGCAATGAGGTCACGTTGGTAACGAAGTGCATGCCGTCAAGAGGACTTGAACACTACAGTAGAATAAAAAGAATATATATGATAAGCAAAACAGAAAACCTCAAGACTAATAAAGTTCCTTAAAAATGGCCATTTTCCATACTAGGAAAATTTTTACTGTCACTCTTCTTTTGATCTTACGACGCCTAACTTTTCCAAACATGCATTCAATGTCTCTGTTATCCTCCAGTCGGGTTCTGGAATTCCACCTACCTCTTTTGATAATGCCTAGATAGCAAGTCTGTACCGAGAGGCGAAACTTGTCTGGCATTTGTGTGTCTTGTCTCGATTACTGTTAAAAGGGTCTAATCCGTGAGAGTCGTTAACTCTTCAGGGTGGTTTCGGGATTGTATTGATAGTTCAACTTTTGCATATTCAATATGGTATAGTATTCGACAGACTAACTAACAGCTTTTCTTGTACTTTGAAACGAGTTCTAATGCAAGTTCAATGTTTCGCAATAAGGATAAAAGGTAATGGTACCACAGGGTATAATGTGTTGAAGGTGGATTGTCACATCGATATACCTAATAAGCTTAAAAACAAAGTAAACCTTGTCTGTAATGATCATAAAAGCTTAACTACGAGTATTTGTTGATGGAAAATTTCTTCTTTTGGTATTGTTTATTTTTAGTACAAACATACTTAATTGATTATGTTCATGTATAAAAATATAAAAAGAAATGCACGTCTCATAAGGTGGAACTTACATACTAACAACAAATCTATATAAAAATATACTCAGCAATAATTTGTGTCAAAGATTAAAACTTGATGCAGTACCACACCAACCAGAGTGTGCAGTATACTGTATACGTATGAAGCTTATCATTACTAAACATAGAAAGGAAGAAAGATCACATACACAGTTTCGTCAAAGGAATTAAAAGTAAATCTACAAACTAATCATGGAAATTTGAACAATCTGTATTTGTAATTTTCTCATACAATGTCTGTTTGCTATCTCTTATAGCGTGACAGATGACTTTTAATCTTTAGCAACACTCCCACCCAACCACACCCACATCTTCCGCCCACCCAGTGCCCCTTTACACACAGTGGTAACTTTTTTGTTCCTGGGAAATTAAAAAATCACAGCTCCTCGACTTAGATGGCGGTCCTCTTGTTTCACGATAAGCAGTAGGGGCTGGCGTATAAGAGGCGAAGATTCCATTGTGATAAAGTAACAATGAGATGGTAGAAGGAAGTAAAATCGCAGTAATATTAGAAGTCCATCTCTTCTTGACACTACATGGTGAACGAGTAATGGTCCACCTGATGCTCGTATCGTACTGAGGCACCAGCATGAAGAGTCACTACTTTCACGACTCGTTCTTCTCTAGAGGTCGTCAGGTACTGGTTAGCGAGAGGGTCCCATGGTCCTCATTTGCCTGGCTGCAACACTCACGTGCTAAAAGTAAACAATGATCATGAGACAGTCTTAGTATTTACGTATATGCATTTCTTTGATTCTCTACTAAGTTTTTTTTTTTCCATCATGGTGTCAATGTTAGGCATGGTGAAAGTACTGATGATGAAATAAAGTATTAATGTATTGTTATTTTCTCCACATAATAATAATAATAATAATAATAATAATAATAATAATAACAATAACAACAACAACAACAACAACAATAGCAACAATAATATCACAGGCTGAGTTTTCCCCTATTCCTACTGTTATCTGCTTACATTTCCATGGATGACGGACCACGAGGCACAGCAATTACCTGCAGCCAGCACCCCGGGGAGAAAGCGGAGGCTGAAGCACACCTGCAGCACCTCCATCATGCCCAGCCGTGGCTCTGCACCTTCCCCTCACACACATGCTGCACCAACACAAAGGTATGTAATGCATGCACTCCACTGGCTCGTGATTCTTGAAAATAGTAGAATAGTTTAAATGACCTATTCATAAAGGTTATTCTATTTATACAGCACAAGCATACTCAGCTGCACACACACACACACACACACACACACACACACACACACACACACACACACAGAGAGAGAGAGAGAGAGAGAGAGAGAGAGAGAGAGAGAGAGAGAGAGAGAGAGAGAGAGAGAGAGAGAGAGAGAGAGAGAGAGAGAGAGAGAGAGAGTATAGGATTACCATGAAATCTCACGAAATTAGTTTCTTTATAAAAAAAGAAGATCAGTATCAGACAGTGAAGGAGATAGATAGTTACAGACACTCTTGTTATGAAAGCAATGAACTTGTCTCCTTGAAATGAACGCGGCAGACAAGACAAGATGCTGCATACAAACATCATTCAAGAGACTCATTAAGAATTAACGTACTATTGGGAGAACTCAAATCTGGTATATAAGAAGTGCATGACAAAGAAAAGAACAGGAAACTGGTGAACTGTTTGGTAACACAGAAAAGTGCAAATTTTCATGTAAGAAAGGAAAAGAAAAGAAAAAGACGTATTCAGTTTTGTGTTTTCATTACTTAGGGTTATATCAGGCTAGAGTTTTCTTAATAGCATGTAATGTGTGCATACGTACCTGCGCATTTCATCCCGTACCTGGCAGGGGCCACGTGGAGCCTTGGGTCCTCGTCCTCACACCTTGGGCCGGTGGTGGCTACTGGGCGACGCGGGGTGCTGACGGCAGGAAAGAAGTCCGTGTGAATGATTTGTGCTCATGGGGAGGATAAATATCTGTATACTGAATGGACGTTGTGGCCAATAAACAACAATTTTTATATCTATCTCAGAGATGATGAAAAGATTATATAGCTAAATGTGCATTTCTCGCCTCCTCATCTTACTTGTCATTTGTATGTACGTATACATGTATGTTAAATGCTACAGTCAATAAACATCTAGCTATACCTACCTACCTACTTGTCTATGTATCTACTTATCTATATGTAAGTGATCACGTAAACATGTGTAAACTTCTATGCAAATACCACAAAATGTAGTTTGGCTCACAATGCTGTATGTAATAAGTAGCACTGACCGAGACGTGAAGACTTGACGGGAGGAGATCCCTAGGGGAGAGGGACGCTGGCTGACCTGACGTACTGCTTCTTGGTGCCCCACTGAAGATGCCGGGAAGCGCATCGTATTGGTAGCGTTCAGGAGGCAGGAGGGTGGCTGCCAGGCCTGCTTCCTTTCTGCCGTCACTGAAAGAACCCTGCCGCACCGCAACTAGGTCGGGGTTCGTCTCTCCCTCTGATGGCGCCTGACACCGGGAAGAAATAGAGTAGTTCTGAGCACGAGTTGACTGATACACTACCTAGTTTGTAATAATGCCAAGGTGTGTCTGAGCGTCGCTGATACGAAGAGAAAACCTTCCTCATGCTCAACATAATGGAGGACACACACAGAACTACTCTAGTTTTACTCTGGGAGATAAAACTATATGTATTTTCTGGTTCGTAACACTTAGTTGTTTTATACGTCATTATCGTTGCAAATATTATTATAATTCTTTCCATTGAAAATGAAAGGTTACGTTATGTTAAGCATAGGAGATAAACCTGTGGTCATGAAATAACATATACCAATAAAATATGATTCCACTAACGTCAGGGTAAATGTTTTCTTCTCCAAGAGAGAAACGGAAGCAATCATGTAAATTTGCCAACAGGAGTCTCTGAGTTACCTGCAAATCCTCCTCCAGACACGTGCTGATCCTCTGCGGCGAGTGCATGGCGGGGGTTTGGCCAGACTCTTTGCTGGCAGAGGACTGGGGGCGCGAGGCCTCCGTCAAGGGAACCAGCTGAGGCATCCTGCGGCGGCGAAGAGTGACCATCAGCACCAGAAGGATCAGCAGGAGCATCACAGCCGAGGCGAGGCCCAGCAATCCCAGCAGGACGGGCGGCAGCGTGAGGGAATCAAAGAACGTGAGGCTGTCCCTGCCGTTCTCAGCCTCGCCTCCTGGAGTGTTCCCCGCGTCACGCACCTCCGCCTCGAAGGGACCGTCTGGGAGAGAAGATTTTAAGCTTTTTCTCCACAATTGTAGCATTTCATTCAAGTATTCTCCGGGTAAACCCAGGGCCACCAAGAACACTCCATACAAGGATACTGCTGGCGTGGCGAGAAAATTTAATGCCACAGACAGTGCGCGATCTTCTAATTTGATTCCAATATATATTCCTTAATCAGAGAATGTAAATGATTAAAAATGATTAAAATATATCTCAGTCCTAACAGCCGAATGTAGTGATGAGCTGAACTGACGTCCCTCACCGAAATTAACTGAGATCACGCCACGCCACTCATGAGACGCTGGCGGTGGCTGCGGCAGTCCACGTCCCGAAGTAAATCTGAACACATACCCTGAACGATACACACCAAAGCCAAACACTGACTGACGAACATACCAGTAAACCTACCTCTCTTCCTCAGAGCCTCTTCACGAACACACTCCACGAAGACACAAGAAACTTTTAGCAACATAAAAGAAAGGAAAACAATCCATATAGGCTACAGTGGAATACACAACACACAGTATAATCATTACTGCACCAAAACAGGTAAACACGGCGGACAAACCTGAGGTTACAAAGCAAACATACCCCACACGTGCGTGCTGCGGCGTGTCATTAGTGCCGATAAACAGCTTACTGAGCTATCTGTATTTGAGAGGGAGCTACGAACCGTGCAGGTGATATAATGAGGCATTAGACCCGCTGGCGAGCGTGAGGCGAGTAGCGGCACTCAGACCCTTATTGTTAGCAGCTCTGATCGCCAGCTGGTAAGTTCCCCCAGGCCAAAGTCCCGTTATCTGGAAAAAAAAGAGAAAAGAAAGATTGATATTACTACCTTCAAGAGAGAGAGAGAGAGAGAGAGAGAGAGAGAGAGAGAGAGAGAGAGAGAGAGAGAGAGAGAGAGAGAGAGAGAGAGAGAGAGAGAGAGAGAGAGAGAGAGAGAGAGAGAGAGAGAGAGAGAGAGAGAGAGAGAGAGAGAGAGAGAGAGAGAGAGAGAGAGAGAGAGAGAGAGAGAGAGAGAGAGAGAGAGTATAGGTTTCATCCTCCCATTTTGGCTCCGATAGGTGGGACAAAGCGAGAATAAATTGATTTGCAGTAGGAAGGCTTTCGTTGGGGAAGGTGTGTCTCGGGGGACAGGACAGGGCAGGGGCAGGGCAGGTGGGGTGGAGGCTGTTGTTGAGGAGCTTGTGACCGAACAGGAAACCGATAATGAGGTGCGGGTGGAGTAATCAAAGAAAAAATGGACGTGTTTTCTCTCTCTCTCTCTCTCTCTCTCACACACAAACAGTAGAGAGAGAGAGAGAGAGAGAGAGAGAGAGAGAGAGAGAGAGAGAGAGAGAGAGAGAGAGAGAGAGAGAGAGAGAGAGAGAGAGAGAGAGAGAAACATTACGTGAAGGATAATAATGAGGCAATTATCGATAAGACATTTCTCCCTTTTCCTTCCTCCTCCTCCTTTCTCCTCCTCTCCTCTCTCTCTCTCTCTCTCTCTCTCTCTCTCTCTCTCTCTCTCTCTCTCTAGTCAATTTAAGAGAAAAGAGAACAGAAAATGAGGAACACCTGACATTCTAAGCAAACCCTGTACTCACTCTTCTTTTCCTCCCTTTCTCTCCCCTTCCTTCCTTCCCCCACAACACTGTTACGTAAACAACCCAGACCCCACTCCCTGATCCCCCAACCTTCCTCTCTCTAGCACCCCACTCCTTCATCTCCCCCACCTCCCTCTCTTTAGCTAAGTGACTGAAGACTATCATTACTACTTACCCAATTCTCCCAAACAACTCCCCAGCACCTCTTTCTTGTTCCTCTCCAACTACCAAATGCAGCAATCATTCATTTCTTCCCCTCATAAACAACAGTAGCCGCAAATTACACCCTTCTCTCCTTCTGCTGTTAGCTTTCCCTCGAGATGTAGTGAGCTAGTATAGTGAAGTTAATTAATCTAGGCTTCCCTTCATATTGGTATCTATTCTGTTCCCGTAATACGCAGTTCTCTTTCATAACCGTATATTTGGAGACACGACCTTCATTAGGACAACTCAGGTTTTTTTTTATGTTAGAGCCTATAGCGCCTGTAGGTCTGTTTGAAGAGTATGGGAAGCACTGTCCAGCTTCCATCCACTAGCGGCGCAGGCAATTCTACTTACTTAAGGCCCATATCACCACCCAAGCGCATCTTTGGTGCAAGGCAATTACACCTTCACCTAGAACTTGGGTATCATGGTGACATGTAGTGTACTTTAAACCACTCGACAAATAACAAAGTGTCAAGACGGCGCGTGGTGGGATTCGATCCTATGAATGGACGTCTGCCCGATCCCAAGCTCACCAACTTATCCACTACTGACATTTCAGAAGGTTCCTTAAATCATCTATACGATCAATAAAATACCCCTGAAAACAAGTAAGAAAGAGAAAACACTAATAACTTCCAGCATTAGGAGCTCATGAGAGTAGTCGAGGTCAGGGTGCTAAAAGTTTGAGAATGAGGATGTTAGAGTTACGAGAATGTGTACTCACGTGGAATTCCGGTGTGTCCTGAGCGGTGAGGTTGAGTGAGTGGCTGCGACCCTGGCGAGAAGCGTCCAGGAGGAACCATTGGGAGAGCCCGCCGCTGCCACCGGCCACACACCGCACCCTCGCTGAAGTGGGTGTCCCTCTATCCACTGTGCAGTTTCCTGGCCGCTCCGGTTTCCCTGTTCGATGGATTTAACCAATTCAGTACCATGACGCGTTTCCATATTCATTCTGGTTACTATTTGGTGATTTTATACAGCTTCAGAAACTTAAGTGGGAATTAAAATAGTGAAGACTGTGGCCATTAATCTTCTGACCTCCATAGATCTTTCCTAATGTAAATAAAATCGTCAAATCATACGCTAAACTCAAAGTAAAAACGCCCCCCCGTACTGAAAGAGTTAAACGCAATTTATATTTTTCCCACCACTACCAACCAATATACTCTACTGTGTTCTGCGATTTCTCCGTCACCATCATCACCATTACGGCACTACTTTCACTTTCATTGTCACCAGTTACTACATATTAGAAGGCATAGAGTTTGTTTCCACTGATCAGAGAGAGAGAGAGAGAGAGAGAGAGAGAGAGAGAGAGAGAGAGAGAGAGAGAGAGAGAGAGAGAGAGAGAGAGAGAGAGATTGTACATTTCACATCCTATCAGAGATGAATAAAGAGAAAAAGTAAATATAAACACCATGAATAAAGAATAATATGAAGAATTAAAGCTGGACGAAGGTTAATAGCAAATAAATGGGAAGAGAGTACGACGATGAACAAAGCTAAAAATAAACCTGCATGGAAAACAAACTGCCTTGAACAAAATGTGCCTGAAAGAAAACGAATGAGGGGAGTCAACAAATGCAGCTTCAAAGAGAAAACGGGAAAACACAGCTATAACTAACCCATAACTGCAATACAATGTCTGCCTTACCGTAACGTAGTGTATTGTTTTGCTGCTCTTGCCCGAGACGGTGTGTAGCTCATGCAAATATTGGAGGAGGAGGAGGAGGAGGAGGAGGAGGAGGAAGAGGAGGAGGAGGAAGAGGAAAACAAGAACAGGCAGTTTCACTAGAAACTTTCAAGAAAAAAAGTGGAAAAATATAAGTATAGAAGGAAAAATAATGAAATAATTGATAAAAAAATAATGTAAGACCATAAGTAACATTACATATATAAAACATGCACAACTGATACTGAAAAAATACATTAAAGAAATAACTAAACAAAATCTGGTATTTAATTTTTAGTGTGGCTATGTACGATGCTGGTGTGTGTGTGTGTGTGTGTGTGTGTGTGTGTGTGTGTGTGTGTGTGTGTGTGTGTGTGTGTGTGTGTGTGTGTGTGTGTGTGTGTGTGGTGGAGGAGACAGGAAAGTGACTGGAAAGGATGGTTGGCAAGCAAGGCAGGTGATTGAAAGAGTATCGGGCTGCGACGAAGAAGTGTTATGTCCTGGAAGGCACGGTGACCGGTAGGGGAAGGTTCTAGATGGGGAAGATTGTAGTCTGCAGAGAAAAGGTGACTGGAAAGTAACTGACGCCTGGAAATGTTGAAGACTGGAGCATGTTCTTACAAAAAAGAAAAACAAGAAAAAAAAAAGAAAAAAGTTGAGGACGAAAGTTTGATTTTGAAGATGGAAGATGATGCTCCGTCAGTCGCCATGGCTGGAAGACGAGGTAACTGGAAAGCGTCGTGTTCTGAAGGAAAGATACGTTTTTGAAGAGGTTTGCATACTGGAAGAAAAGATAACTAGAATGAAGTGTTCTTGAGGGCGTTCTGAAGGTGATGCATGCCCTGGAATGGAATGTTGGTGGAGAAGTTTGTGGCTTGGAAACAGAAATGACTGGAAGGAAGTTGTGAGTCGAAAAGGAAGTGACTGGAAAGAAGCATGTTTTAGCGGGAAGTTGAATTCTGGAAATAGTGTGTTTAGTGGAAGGTAATGTTCCCGGAAGCGATTGTGGCTGGAAGAAAGTGACTGGAAAGGAGCTGCGGTGTGGAGGGAAAAAAAGACGATTGGAAAAGAGTTGTAGCCTGGAAAAGGTGACTGGAAATGGGGGTGTTCTGGAAGAAAGTTAAGTTCTGGAAGTGATTGTGTCCTGGAAGGGGTTGTTTCCTGGAAGGGGGTAATGTTCTGGGCCCGCCAAGGGAGCCAATGAGCTGTGAAATGGACTGCAGTGATACAAAGAGGGAACGGAACCAGGGAGGCACAGAGGCGAATGGCAAATACAAGAACCTTCCCCCCACCTCTCTCTCTCTCTCTCTCTCTCTCTCTCTCTCTCTCTCTCGAGGAGTACATGGAGGAATTTAGGCTGGAAAGAGAAAAAGGGGAAGGAATTTGCTTGCAAGAGGAAAATTTTTAGTTTGAAAGAATGAAACGAGAGAAAATTTTAACCCGAGGAAAGAATGAGGATAATTTTGCTAAAGGGAAGAAAAGAAGATTGTAAGGAAAAAAAGAAATAAACAAACAAATAAAACACATATACATAAACACACACACACACACACACACACACACACACACACACACACACGTAATAAGTGAAAAAAAAATGGAGAAAAGAAACAGACGGTAATCTTTTTTAGAAAAAAAGAAAGAAGAATATTTCTAACAAGTAACAAGTAGAGAGAGAGAGAGAGAGAGAGAGAGAGAGAGAGAGAGAGAGAGAGAGAGAGAGAGAGAGAGAGAGAGAGAGAGAGAGAGAGAGAGAGAGAGAGAGAGAGAGAGAGAGAGAGAGAGAGAGAGAGAGAGAGAGAGAGAGAGAGAGAGAGAGAGAGAGAGAGAGAGAGAGAGAGAGAGAGAGAGAGAGAGAGAGAGAGAGAGAGAGAGAGAGAGAGAGAGAGAGAGAACACCAAAAGTGAGGTAAAACTTAG
>NC_059278.1:4914643-4919643 GCF_017591435.1 Portunus trituberculatus | reverse complement strand
GCAGAGGTGGAAGGAGGCACCTCAAGACTCTGTATATTCTAGTATGGCCACGTATGCCCTCCACCTTCTTACTATTACCTTTCTTCTTCTCCTCCTCCTCCTCCTCCTCCTCTTCTTCTTCTTCTTCTTCTTCTTCTTCTTCTTCTTCTTCTTCTTCTTCTTCTTCTTCTTGGTCTTGTTAGTGTTTCTTGTTTCTCGTTTTGTTTTGGTATTTTTTTTTTTTATTCTTCTCATTCCGTTGTTGCTTTGGTTTATTTTTCTCCAAGGGTTGCGTGAAAGTGGGTTTGCTCTTTGCGTGTGTGTGTGTGTGTGTGTGTGTGTGTGTGTGTGTGTGTGTGTGTGTGTGTGTGTATTTATTTATTTCTGCAGCGTAAATAATTTCTTCGATGTGGAAATTCTCTCTCTCCCTCCCCCCCCTCTCTCTCTCTCTCTCTCTCTCTCTCTCTCTCTCTCTCTCTCTCTCTCTCTCTCCCTTGAGCACAATTTCAATTTTCTTGTCCCGTGCCATGAAAGTTTAATACGTGTAGTGCGCTGGCCAAGTAGAAAATCTAGGCTAGCAAGTAAAAGAATATTGCTTTATTTACTACCACCGCATCCTCTGCCTGGCCCGTTGCTTTCATTGCTCGGTGGAGGAAGACTCGCATGCTTGTGTGCGTGCGTGGGGACAGCGATATAAAGGCGAAGGTTCACACTAGGAATTCCAGCCATTCTTACACTCATTTCTTCTCTTTCCTCCCTCCTTTACGAGTAGTACAACCGAGAAATGCTTAGAATAGTAACGCGCGCTGGAGAAGAGAGAGAAAGAGCGAGAGAGGGAGAGAGAGAAAGGGACAGAGAGGTACAATGACACGTGTTTAATGAACTAGAGGTGGTAGAGTAGTATTAGTATTAGTAGTATTAGTATCAAGTCCTAAAAAGTTATCGTGAAGTAAAAAAGAAAATAGAGTAGAGCAATGTGGATCTAGGATGTGATACAGACTGGTATAGGTCACAATAATAAGGAAGAACACAATGAAGCCGCAGAAAAAGAGAAAGGAAATGGAAGGGAGGAAGAAAGTAATGTTGCAAACTGAACGGTGCCTCAAGTCTTGGCCTACCCGAGTACGCATGCGCTCTACTTGACTTGTTTACATGTGGTACTTGGCCCACTTGACCTGATAGTCGGCGCTACAGTAGATCTGACCGCAACAAAAGGATGAAAAACTCTCTCTCTCTCTCTCTCTCTCTCTCTCTCTCTCTCTCTCTCTCTCTCTCTCTCTCTCTCTCTCTCTCTCTCTCAGGACTCACGTGGTGGCGCCAGGAGACCCTCGTTGTCCTCGGATTGGCAAGGATGGTACACTCGAAGTACACGTCATCCCCTTCTTTTATGTTCGCCACGTCCAGTGATGCCCCGAAGCCACACGTCGCTTGGGGCACGTCTGTGGGAGGAAGAAGAAGAGGAGGAGGAGGAGGAGGAAGAGGAGGAGGAGGAGGAGGAGGAGGAAAAGCAGTGGTCAAATCCTATGTGCTGTAAGGAATCGGGCGTTTGTTTAGAAGAAAAAATCGTGTGTGTGTGTGTATGTGTGTGTGTGTGTGTGTGTGTGTGTGTGTGTGTGTGTGTGTGTGTGTGTGTGTGTGTGTGTGTGTGTGTGTGTGTGTGTGTGTGTGTGTGTGTGTGTGTGCATTTGTGTGTGAGATTTTTACCAGGAAGAGAGTACAAAAGGAGCAGGTCTTCAATACGGCAGGGGATAAAAAAAATAAAAAAAAAAAAGAGAAAGAGAGAACAAGCAGTGAGTGTTTGTAGGGAAAAAAGAAAGAGAGAGAGAAAAAAAAAAAAAAACAAGAGGGACTGGCAGGGTGTTTACAAGCAAGGGAAACGACACACATCGGTGGCCTGGCAAGCAAAAGGAAGAGGAGAGTAGAGGAGGGCTACATTAAAAGAAGAAAAAAAAAAAAAAATGTCAACAGGAGGAGGAGAAAAGGGGAGCAAGGAGATAAAGGAGGGAAATAAAGGGGATGTAATGGGAGAGATAAATGATGATGGGAGAATAAAAGAAAACCATGGAACGCATATAAGGTGGAGAGAGAGAGAGAGAGAGAGAGAGAGAGAGAGAGAGAGAGAGAGAGAGAGAGAGAGAGAGAGAGAGAGAGAGAGAGAGAGAGAGAGAGAGAGAGAGAGAGAGAGAGAGAGAGAGAGAGAGAGAGAGAGAGAGAGAGAGACTGAAGTGGTTTTAAGATAGTGAAGAAGTGGTAAAAAACAGATAAAAGGCAAGGAGAGGAGCAGTGTGAAGCGCCAAATTGGGACTGGTGGGCTGTAAGGATGTAGAAGAAATAAACTAAACTACTGTATAAGAGAAGAACGTTACTGATAAGTGTGTGGGGAGACCAGAGATCAGCTAAAAAGTGTTATGAAAGGTGAAGAAATATTGCGGGGTATGGTAGTAGTAGTAGTAGTAGTAGTAGTAGTAGTAGTAGTAGTAGTAGTAGTAGTAGTAGTAGTAGTAGTAGTAACAGTAGCAGTAGTGGGAGAAGCGCCAAATAAAATAAACCGTTCTGTGTAAATAGAGACAATAAACAACACTGGGGAGGCCCTGGGTAGAGTGATTTTGAGGTGCAGCATACAACAGAAGGGTGTTGGAAAGGACTGCTACAGGGGAATAGGCGACAGTAACAAGACGAATGAAGGAGGCTGGCAAAAGCTACAGCAGTACAAGAATAAATAATGCTGGGACAGTCCTGGGGTGACTTATTAACGCCTGGAATCTGAAACATGTCAGTGTCACAACTCTATTTATCTCAAAAGGCTTTAGTTTCTACACAGGTTTTTAAGTGTATTTTCTAAAGGTTCTAGTTGAAGCTACACGGGTTTTTAATGGTGTTTTTAAAGTTTACTGATGGATTAATAAGATTTCTATATTAATGAAAGAGAAACACAAGATTTCTACATTAATAAAAGGATAAATATTCTTGAAGAGTCCAACTAATAATCTCAGATGTCTTTGAAAATAACTTTTGATAAGAAAACAAAGCATTTTTGAATAGGAGCTACACTAGTTTTCAAGGATCTTTTTACGGTTTTAGTGACAAATTAACAATATTTCTGCATCAATAAAAGGATAAACAGTGTTGAAAGTCCAGCTAATCATCTCTTGTCTATGAAAACAACTCGTGGCAGGAAAACAAAGCAGCCTTACAGTGTACATCGAGGGGCCAGATGTCCTCTAAGGTGGCTGGTGCGCCGTGGGTCTCGGCCAGGCAACGCAGGAAGGAGCCGTCGTCTCGGGAGGAAGGGGTGATAGAGGTATGGCTTGTAGTGACGTTGCCTTCCTCTGAACTCTGCGGAGGAGGTCAGAGTGAGGGCAAGGTAGTGATGGTGGCGGCAAATAGAGGAGAGGGAGCGTTGTCGGGGAAAAGAATAAAATGTGAGGGATATGTTCGTAATTTATGAGAAAAATGGATACACTAATACTATTTTGTGTAAGAATAGTTTGCTGTAGAAGAGGTATAACAACAAGAACAAGAACAACAACAAAACCAACAACTACAACAACTACTACTACTACTACTACTACTACTACTACTACTACTATTCCTTCTCCTCCTCCTACAACAACAACAACAACTACTACTACTACTACTACTACTACTACTACTACTACAACTACTACTAATATCGAGAAGAAAACTCGCAGGGAAAATAAATGATTTCGTCTGTCAAGGAGAAAGAGAAAAGCAATTGATTTTTGAGGAGGGCATTAAAAAGTTTTCTTATTATATTTGAGTTTTGAGGTCAGTCATATTCTTTCCGTCTTCCCGCCCTTTCTCTCTCTCTCTCTCTCTCTCTCTCTCTCTCTCTTCTGGGCACCTGTGTGTGTGTGTGTGTGTGTGTGTGTGTGTGTGTGTTGAAGGCAACAATATTCGTGGCATGTTTTTTCAGGGTGAGCAAGTTTCGGTTTCCTTGTGTTGGGAAGTTGCCGAACCTCTCTCTCTCTCTCTCTCTCTCTCTCTCTCTCTCTCTCTCTCTCTCTCTCTCTCTCTCTCTCTCTCTCTCTCTCTCTCTCTCTCTCTCTCTCTCTCTCTCTCTCTTTTTTTTTTATTTAAACATAATTTATACAGAAGAACATGTACCCAAAGGCGCACTGTCGTGTGCTACCTATTCTAAGGGTACTACAATCTATTTCTCTACAATATTTACAAGACTTAAAAATAGATAATATACAAGATGGTCAGCATGTAAATGGAGCACTGTTCTTTTCACTTCACTAGCACTATTCACGCACTGCACTACACTGAGTGTCACGTCACAAAGAGTGTCAGAGGAGTTGGCAGTGTCTGTCTCCACTTATGTGCCATCAGTTTGACACTGTGTGTGTTCATCTCCTGGACGTGAGGCACCGCGGCCGTGAACAAGTTCCACATCCTGGAGACGCGTCCTGCGAAGGTGCGTTGATGCTGACACCCGTGGGATCGCGGCACCTCTACGGCGTCACCACCATTGAGCACCGTTCTCGTGCTCCGTGCGGTGACTCTCAGAGGATGACGCAGCCCTGCCAGATGTGGCACTCTTTGCACCTGTGCCTTATGGAACACTACGATTGCCGCCACATCTCTGCGGTGTTCCAGTGAATCAAGGGGACGCTCAGGCTCTGGGTGAGGTGGTATTGCAGCATCTACTAGCCGTATGGCGCGGCGTTGGATGCTGTCCAGTCTCCTTCTGTGTGTGGCGGCACAGGACATCCAGGAGAGCTGCGTACTCAAGGTGGGGCCGCACCTGTGCCTTGTACAGCAGCAGTCTCCCCTTCCTGTCGAGGAAACTGGCGATCCTTCTGAGAGCGGAGATCCTGTGAGAGGCTTTCTTGGCAATGGATTTGACATGGCTGTCAAACCTCAGCCCTCGATCCACCTCCACTCCAAGTATCTTGACGTCATCTTGGAGTGGGAGAGCAGCAGCGCCAAAGACAACTTTCCTGCCATTGCTGCCATGGCGGCTGGGGACCGAGAGACAACCATTGCCTGTGTCT
>NC_059278.1:4899643-4909643 GCF_017591435.1 Portunus trituberculatus | reverse complement strand
TGTCCACCTTCAAGTTAACCAGTGTCTGGTCATATAGCATATACATGTTTCAGGAGAGATACCTCGTGTTAACTAAAGGTAGCTGGCCAACCCAACACTGACCACGAAAGAATTCTATCAGATATAACGGACGAAAAACAGAGAAATAACATGGCTATTGAAGGCATCTGATGGGGAGTTTGTTCGTTTAGGGGAAGAGATGAGTAAAATTCTGAACAAGTATTTTTCAACAGTTTTCACCCTGGAAAACATGCAGGAAATGTCGGACAGAGACCAGATTTTTGGGAATATGAGAATGAGAAGCTGACAAATATTTCCATCCTTCTGCTTTACTCTCCGTTATCACCTTATGACCTTCGTAGTCCTAGATCAGATCACCTCGCGAGGACCGGATAATTTTTTGTGGTCTGGATATCTATGTAACTTAATTTCAACACTTAGGCTTGTATTCTCAAACACTTTATTCAAATTCACACGAGTTTTTAAGGTGTTTTTTATGGTTCTAGAGGCAGAGTGACAAGATTTCTATATCATTAACTGGAGAAACACTCTTGAAAACCCGGCTAATAATTTCTGTAGCCTTTAAAAATAATCGTGGTGAGAGAGCAAAACGTTTCTGAATATGGACCTTAGGAAAGCATAGAGACACTGCAGAACACACACACACATATACATATACAGACACTACAGGACACATACAAAGGCAGAAATACAACAAAACACTTAGGCACATATACATCACATAACAAATACAAAAACAAGAAGTCAACAGAACTCACGCAAAGACAGACACTATACAGAACATTTAGACGACCAAATGCAGAAACACTACAGAACACTTATTAGAGCACAAGGCGACATATATTACAAAACACACAAACAAACAAAAAAGTAACACTAGAAACACTTTGAAAATATAAAGAGAACACCAGGAGGCAAAGATATGGAACACTGGACGGCGACACTTGGCCACGCAACACCAGGGAACACAAACTCTCCTGAATCTCATCAAAGTAAGTATCAAGTTTCATCCTGACTTTATAAACTTATATATAAAAAGAAAAATGCCACAAAAGTTTATTCCCCCCAAAAATCTTATCAATTATAAGTTATAATTAAACTTTTCTTTTTAATGAGAAGAAAGTGGAAAGAAAAGGCAAAAAGGGAAAGAGAAACACGAGGAAAAGAAAGATGATAAAACGGTTTACAAAGCAAGCACAGGACAGGAAGTGTTTCGGTGTAAACTCATCGTAAATTTTTTAATGTAGCAGAATTTAAAGCTTCTCAGAGAAATACTTGAGATTAAACTGGAGAGCTTTGAGTTGAGTTTTAAGCGACCAGAAGGTGAAAAGTGTAGCACAGAGTGGTGAAAACACGAGAAGAGGCGACGGGACTACAACCAAGCCGAAAACCTAACACAAAGGAATGATAATGATGAAGTAATAGTGATAAATGAATAACACTGACTGATGATGATGATGATGATGATGATGATGACAGCTGTAGTAAAAGTTGTGCTCACATTCTTCTTCTTCTTTTTTTCTTCTTCTTCCTCTTCTTCTTCTTTTTCTTCTTCTTCTTCTTATTGTTATTATTATTATCATCATTATCATTGTCATAATTTTTTCCTTCTATTATTATCATTACCAGAATTACTCAGCGCTGGCAGAACATCCCTTTGCCAAATTTCATTAGTATCAATTCAATGTTTTTTTTTTTTTTCAGTGGACACACCCACAAATAGACGAACCGACAGTGTGTTTTGGGATTTAACTCTAAAATGACAATGAATGCTCCATTTATGTTCCCCGACCATCAAAACTCCAACGATGAATAGTAGTAGTAGTAGTAGTAGTAGTAGTAGTAGTAGTAGTAGTAGTAGTAGTAGTAGTAGTATTGTAGTAGCAGTAGTAGTACTAGAAGTAGAACTAGAAGTAGGAGTAGGACTAAGAGTAGCACTAGTGGTATAGTAGTAGTAGTAGTAGTAGTAGTAGTAGTAGTAGTAGTAGTATCAGCAGCAATAGCAATAGCAATAGCAGTAGCAGTAGCAGTAGCAGTAACAACAACATCAGCAATAAGAGTAACAATGATAATGATGATGGTAAAACTAATCAATCATGAAACCGATCTAACCTCTACCGTCTCACTGAACTAACAAAGCAACACAAACCCACGTGAACTCTGACCTTCAGTAAGCCCCTCAAAGAGACGCACTTCACATTACATAAACCCCTTAACCACTCCCCTCTGACCTCTGACCTCACGTGATCCTGACCGAGACGCATGCCAACCACGGTCACATCTTTCAACTGAACAATTTACCGTCCTGGCGTTCTTCCCTTCATAGATTCCCCCAGGACACATTCCCCCTCTTGAGAAATTTCCCTGTGATATTTTCCCCCTCACAGATTCCACTTAAGACAAATTCTCTTGAGGGCATTTGTTCCCTTGGAAGTTAATGGACAGCTTTGTTCTGGTGACGAGGCGCAGACTGAACGTATTGCTGCTTTTACTGGTTGGGGTTAGGTCAGGTTACACTACTGGTTGAATAAAGAGAAAGGGGAAGTGTCTAGAGGGAGATATATACAGAAAGGGGAAATATTCAGTAGGAAAATACATAAATCATGATGTAAATGTTTTGGAGAGAAAACGAGTACAAAAGGAAAGTATGAAAATATTCTACAATCGAGGAAAATGTACAGAAAGGGAAAAGTGGCAATAGGAAAACTACTTTACTCTCGTGGAACATGTCCAGAGGAAAAACGCCTACTAGGAAAAAAAATTCTACGTTCGAGGAAAATATACGAATTGAAAATATCCTACTTTCGGAGGGAAAAGTCTACAGGAAAACACACTACGCTAGAGAAAAAACGCACGGAGAAAAAGAATATCCTATACGCAGAGAGACAAGTCTAGAGAGAAACATTCTACATTGGAGGGAAATCTACGGAAGAGGAAAAGCCAAGGGAAAATATAAAAAATATCATGCGGCGTAGGAAGCACTCACCGTGACTGTGGCCTCGAGCACCTGTTGATGACCGCTCCACCAGGTGATGGCAGGAGGAGGCCGCGCGCCCACCACCACGCACGCCACTTGGTAGGAGTGCCCTGCCTTGAGAGCCTTCGATTGTGGAGGCTGGATGGTCACAGTAAGCGGGGGCACTGCAGGGGAGTGGGAAGGATACGGGGAAGAAGGAAGAAGGAAAAAAAGACAGAGATAAAAGAAAGAAAAGAAGAAAAGGAGAAAAAGATTAATTAAAACATAAACATACAAGGAATAGTTGAAGAATATGAAAGGAAATGAGACGAGGAAAAGAAACACGATAAATTACAATATAAATACAAGAACATACACAAAAAATACATGAGATTTATACGAATCAGTCACTGTAATACCCAGAAAGCAACAATATATATACCTGCGTCCCCCTGCCATACCTATTCTTTAATTGAATAACATAACTGAGTCTATTCTGGTCATATATATTTGCAATCACTAGAGAGAGAGAGGAAAGAAAGGGGGAAAGCAGGGACGAAGGAAAGCAGGGAAGCAAAGAAACGGGAAAATATAGAGACAAGGTGAAAAATAAGAAGAGATTTATTAGAGAGGGAAGATAGAAAGGAAAAGAATAAGTAAGGGAGAGGGTGAGAAGAGATGAAAGATGAAGAGGAGGGTAGAGCAGGAAAAGGAGGTAGAGAATAAAAACATGACGAGAGGGAGATAACAGGGAAAGAAGTAAAATGAAAGCAAAATATTCATACAATGATAAAACGAGAGAGAGAGAGAGAGAGAGAGAGAGAGAGAGAGAGAGAGAGAGAGAGAGAGAGAGAGAGAGAGAGAGAGAGAGAGAGAGAGAGAGAGAGAGAGAGAGAGAGAGAGAGAGAGAGAGAGAGAGAGAGAGAGAGAGAGAGAGAGAACGTAAAAAAAAAACAAAATGCATGATACCGGAAGAACAAGAAGAGGAGAGCAAAGGGAAAGGATAACACGAGAGGAGAACGAGAGACGTGATGAAAATGAAGAAGGTAAAAGTTTCAGTCAAATAAATGAAGCGTGGCTAGGAAAAAGAAAAAGAAGATAAAGAAGTGGGATGAAAAGAGTCTCACTTGAGGTTAATATTATTCTCTCCGTTCTATTCCAGCTTACACTGCAATTCGAACACACACACACACACACACACACACACACACACACACACACACACACACACACACACACACACACACACACACACACACACACACACACACACACACATGAAAAAAAATAATACGAAAAATTGCTTGAATAAATCGGTAAGGAAGGTATTTGTCTTTCTAATGAACTACGTGTGGGTATGTAATTTCTGCACCACCACCACCACCACCACCACCACCACCACCAGCACCACCATAATGAACAGCTACACCACGACGCTACAAAGACAAAGAGTTGATTATCTGTCATGAAGGGAATCAGATGCACTGCTGCCAATATCATCTGGTTATTAATTATCACAGCCAGGGCTAAGGATTTTCTCGACATCATTATTGTTACTGTGAGTGTTTATAATTACTTACGCTATTATTATTATTACTATTATTATTATTATCATTATTATTATTATTAGTAGTAGTAGTAGCAGTAGTAATAGTAGTAGTAATAGTAATAGTAGCAATAGACGCAGCAGAGAAGGGGATCGTCAGACAGTGGTGTATAACATCTGATAAGAAGGACCCCGTCACTCCTGGACTGTTGAGAGGCGCGGCCTTTGTGTGGCGCGGTTCACCTGCAGCAGTGCACACTTTCACGGCTGTCATGATGTAGTAATGGACGAATATTGCAGGCTAATTACTCATTGTTTTTTATGCAAAGATAATTAAACATCAGACAGGTGCTTTTTACCGTATGCATGTGAACGGTTTCATTAAAATGGATAGCACTATATATCTATTATTGGCAGCTTATGAAGTGGTCTGGAGACTGAAGTGTCCCATGGCGGTAGTTTTTTGAACTTTTAATTACCTATATATTTCTTATGTAAAAGGGACAGTGACTTATGTTTAATGTAGCATCGGCCTCTATGGGAAAGTGTCATAAATAAATTTAGTAACTGTAATAATTTCTGAGGGACAGATTTCGGAACCTTAAGCACCAGTTAACGAAACAAGCAGAGTATATGTCTGAACTAATAAAGATGATTGATATTACAAGGATCATCTGAAGAGCTAGGTGTACACTTGTAATGGTGACTCTGGCGATACGACACACAGAAGCCACGTAAAGGTACCACAAAGAGTTAATGACAGTGACACCACACCGAGACGCAACAAAACACCCGCGAAAATTCTCCTCAGTATCCATGGAAGCAATAGCAGCCTAGTTTGAGAATATCCGTTTTAATTGAACGTCAAGGAACAAACGATAACAGAAATTCCTGAACACAACGAAAGGCAAGACTCACAGCTCATTTCCAAGGTGATCTGAAGGACTGCAGGCTTCGTCAGGTTAGAGTTCGCGGCGGTGCAGGTGAATTCCGCCAGCAGGTGGCTGCGAGTGAGGGGCCCAAGGGTGAGGGTGTTGAAGGGCTCCTCCATCTGCGCCCCCGTCAGCATGTTAGTAGTCTGGTTAATGTTATCCGTGAGCGTGTCCGTGATGTTCGTGTATGATTCCGACTCCATTTCTGCGTCCACCACCCTGGAGCCCTCCGCCCACACAACCCAGGGGCGCGGTCTGCCTGGGGGAGGGTAGGAAAGGAGGTCAGTAATGTGCAGTTGCCATTCTTGATGGATGGAAGCTATTACTCATGCTATTTTTCTTTTCCGTGTTTCTCTCTCTCTGTGTGTGTGTGTGTGTGTGTGTGTGTGTGTGTGTGTGTGTGTGTGTGTGTGTGTGTGTGTGTGTGTGTGTGTGGGTAGGAGTCTCTCTCTCTCTCTCTCTCTCTCTCTCTCTCTCTCTCTCTCTCTCTCTCTCTCTCTCTCTCTCTCTCTCTCTCTCTCTCTCTCTCTCTCTCTCTTTCTCTCTCTCTCTGAAAAATACAGGCTGATTCGTATTGCCCACTTGCTGTGTCAACCTCTAAACAAATGCGGCACTACAGAGAAATTAAATATATGGTGTAGCAGTGTGGTGATGATGATCGGGCACACACACACACACACACACACACACACACACACACACACACACACACACACACACACACACACAGCTGTTCATTTACTCATCACAAATAACAACACACACATTCAGCCAGGCTTTGTTTAGTATATGGGAAGGATTATTAAATTACTTTTTGCAGCGAAATTGTTCCTGGCGTATGAGAGAGAGAGAGAGAGAGAGAGAGAGAGAGAGAGAGAGAGAGAGAGAGAGAGAGAGAGAGAGAGAGAGAGAGAGAGAGAGAGAGAGAGAGAGAGAGCACCCCCATCACCGCCTTGCAAACACCACACAAATAAACTTACCACAAAAGAGTCACACGTTTAGTAGCTAATTTTCAGACTTTCGCCAACTTTTGCATGGTGGAAGGAGGATTCGAGGGACGCCGAGGAATGTGTTCACGGGGCACCAGGAGATAAAGAGGCATACTTTGGGCGTCCCTTTGGTTCCCCGCAAGCCCGGCCAGCGATGCAGTAACTTCATTAGCCAAAGTTTAGTTACACCGCGGACAACTCCAGCAGACCCAGTTGAATATTTTAGTTGATTGGGTTGATGCGTGACTTGGTGACTGGACGGTTGAGTGGTTGTGTCAGTGGATAAGGTAAATGGCTGAGTGGATAACTGTTTGGACTAAGGGTTGTTTGGATAGGTACATCTGGAAAGGTTTGGTACACGGGCAGTTGATTAGGTTGCTGGTTGGGTACAATAAGCATGGTTGTTAGTATGGGTGGGTAGCTGCGCGGCTTGCTGTCTGGGAGGTTAGTTTACTGATTGGCAGGAAGAATGGATAGCTGGGCGGCTGGGTGGAGGAGTGGCGTTAACCGGGAGGAGGGATGGCAGAGATGAAGAATGGCCGTGACCTTCTGGGTGGCAGCAGCGGGGAATGAAAGTGCAGGGTGGTGGTGGAGTGGTGGTGGGGGGACGGTGACAAGGGGACACCTCTTTGATCAAACGTATCTTACCTTTAATACAAATCCTCATACCTCTTGGGAAATACAGGTAAGATGATGCAAACGGAGCCCTCCCAGCCCACCTGTCCTGCCGGGGATGCACACTCACCTCCATGGGCGATGCAGGTGAACACGACCACGTCCCCCAGCAGGTAAGGCCCCACCACAGAACTGGCCAGGAGTGGTGTGTTGGTTCCCTCCACGCCCTCCCCCACCAGGACACTCACGCTGGCCGGCGGCACTGAGGGGGACAGACGCACATGGAGAGGGGGGGATCAGTAGCGTCAGTTTGCAGAAGGACGCTGAAGAGGCGCTATTACTACTACTACTACTACCACTACTACTATTACTACTACTATTACTACTGTTACTACTACTACTACTACTACTACTACTACTACTACTACTACTACCATCACTACTACTACTACTACTACTACTACTACTACTACTACTACTACTACTACTACTACTACTACTACCACCATCACTACTACTACTACCACCATCACTACTACTACTACTACTACTACTACTACTACTACTACTATCACTACTATAACTATTACTACTGCTACCACTATCAATACTAGTAAGCTGAGCAAGGATTTCAACATTGGTGCCAGGAAAGAAAGGAAAGGTTAAGGCTAGGGCTGAGGGGAAACAATAGCAGGAGAGAGTGAGAGGAGAGAGCAAACAGGTGAGGGGAAACACTCGTAATGAGCCCGAAACTAAATCTAAATGAGTGTTCTTGTGTGTTGTTGTTTTGGCGGAGGAGTAGGAGCAGAGAGAGAGAGAGAGAGAGAGAGAGAGAGAGAGAGAGAGAGAGAGAGAGAGAGAGAGAGAGAGAGAGAGAGAGAGAGAGAGAGAGAGAGAGAGAGAGAGAGCTTCAACACTCACCAATTAACGTCAAATTAACACGTGTAGTCTTGGTGGGCTGGCTCCTGAAGTCGACACGGCAGGTGTAGAGGCCCTGGTCAGCGTCGGTGAGGGGGGCGAGGCGCAGCAAGGCCAGAGACGCGCCTACCTGAAGGGCGGCGCGGGAACCCAACCTCGTCTTGTCCCACCACTCCATCTCCACCTCCTGCCGCCCATCCAGCCTGAGTGAAGAAAGAAAATACAAAATTGAATCCATAATTGCAACACCAAGGTATGATTCAGCGGTGGCCTTAGTGACGCAGTGCATGTTTCACGGCAGCTGTATTTGTCACGTGGCGCCCTCAGCATACCCGGTACGGCCAGTTCTTGGATATTATAAGTCTACTTTTATTTTCACTGAGTGTGATATTGAGGATGAGAGGTCATGGAAATCTAGATGAGTTTTGTGCTTCATGGTGAGTGAGTGGCTGCCGCTCAGGCCAAACAGGACCAGCACACACCCAGGCCTCGTCACCCTTCAGGCGCCTCGCCGTACATGCTGCACTGAAGGCCAATGGTTGAGTCATGAAGTTAGCATAATTCTTGGCGTCTTATTTCCCTCATTCACTTGAAGATAATTAAAGTTGCTACAGAGTGTGAAGAGGAAGGGGGAAATGTAACAGTGGAACCATGCGTACTTTGGGATCTGAGGGGTCTCCAAGCGCACGGGTTAGAATCCTGTCCACGGTCTGAGTGCAGGTTGGGCTTCCTCACTCTGGGCAACGGTTTCCTAGCGGGTGGGCTTTGAGATAGGAGGTACCCTAAAAAGTATCCCCTTTAGCCCATATATTCCCGTGAAAAGCCCTCATGGTATAAAAAAAAAAAAAAAGCTGTTCAGGACACTCGGAGTAAGCACTAACGACCCAGCGAGTGAAAGGCTTGAATCGTATTATGGTTTGGGTCAGCTTGAAATACTCAGTGTACAGCTTGTTGGGAAAAACGTCTTTTGAACTACGTAGCAAAGCAAGTTGCGTCTGCAGAGCTGTTGTGTTTCAATCCGGCCACGGAGCCTCGAATGAATCAGCCTCATTCATTACCGAGGCGCATCACTCAGCATTAATTAAACTGTGAGGCAGCGCTGCTTACGAGAGCCTGCGAGGGTCAGGGAGGTGACGCCGCCAATCCATCAACCCTCAACGGCTCACCCCAGCTAGCTTCGCACCGGACCTCGGTGGTATCGGTCTTGGCGTAGTGGGCTCACAACCATGAGTTTCTGAGTTCAAATCATAGTGTTTGTCTTCTTTCACGCTGGAGCGCCGCCCACCTGGTGGTAGAGAATACCTGAGGGACTCGAGCCCAGGAAACAATACCCGGGGTCACCTTGCTTCCCGGCAGGAGCGGAGGAACAAGTCACGTCTTTCTCCTGTGTGTGTGTGTGTGTGTGTGTGTGTGTGTGTGTGTGTGTGTGTGTGTGTGTAATTTTTTTTTCACCTCGGTCGCCTGCTGGTCACCCAGCCAATCTTCCCCATTACGGAGCGAGCTCAGAGCTCATAGACCGATCTTCGGGTAGGACTGAGACCACATCACACACAACACACACCGGAAAAGCGAGGCCACAACCCCTCGAGTTACATCCCGTACCTATTTACTGCTACGTGAACAGAGGCCACACATTAAGAGGCTAGCCCATTTGCCTCGCCGCTTCCCGGGACTCGAACCCGGCCCTCTCGATTGTGAGTCGAGCGTGCTAACCACTACACTACGCGGTGTGTGTGTGTGTGTGTGTGTGTGTGTGTGTGTGTGTGTGTGTGTGTGTGTGTGTGTTTGCTGTATTGCTACTGCAGATACTGCTACTCATGATGCTATTAATGGTGGTATTGTTGCTGCTATTGCTATTACAACTACTACTCTTGCAATTTGCTTCGTTTCTCCAATTTTTCTGCAGTCGTTGTTATTGCTTTTTCTCCATTTCTATTATATCTTTTTTCTTATTTCCCTACTCCTCCTCCACCTTTCTCTTGTTGCTATACGATTATTTTCCTTCTCACGATTCTTCCTGGAC
>NC_059278.1:4884643-4887143 GCF_017591435.1 Portunus trituberculatus | reverse complement strand
AGAGAGAGAGAGAGAGAGAGAGAGAGAGAGAGAGAGAGAGAGAGAGAGAGAGAGAGAGAGAGAGAGAGAGAAATTTACTTGATTAAACAGAGGATTTGAACAGATGGTTGGATAGAGCATTAGGTTAAGTTAGGTTAGGTTTGATAGAACTTACTTTAAACAGGGGATTTGAATAGATGGTTAAATAGAGCATTAGGTAACAAGAGTAGGTGTGACGGAGAGTTCTATGACTCCATCTATCAACACAAACTAGACTCGAGAAGTATTGTATGAGTTCTTGAAAAAAAAAATGTAAATAGCAAAGCGGTAAAATGTTTAAATATCCTAATACACCAGAAGACTCGAACTGCCTGGTTAAGTACGACATGAAGAAGTTTTAGCCGAGAGAAGCCAAAAATGTTAGGTCGCTTCAGTTTTGAGCATGAGAAAGTAATGTGGACTCGAGGTAGTTGGTTAAGTATGATCTCTCGAAGTTTTAGCCAAAAGCAGAGTGGAAAGGAAAGGTGGTTGAAGTTTTCTTAATATTAGAAACTATATTTAAACTAAGAGTATTTTGCTAAGCACCATTTCGTTATCCTAGCCCACAAATGAAACTAGATCATCCACTTTTGATAATCGAGGAGCTAGTAACAAAATAATGCTTTTCAGTCCGGTAGAAATGAAGATTGTAAAGCCAGCGTTCATTACACAAAGTTTACTTAAAAAGAGAGCCGGCTTGTCCACTTTTGAGATTTTGGAGATCAAACAAGAGGCAAAGGATCCCTCACTCAGCAAAAAATGAGGTTGTGAGGTTGCGGAGTGGCAAGTAATCATCAGACGGACGCACAGTCGCTCACTTTGAGATGAAATACGAGGTGAAAACACTCCACGAAGCAAGAATGGACAGACTCGTGACCTGAAACATAATAAGGACAAAACACACAGCAGGGAGGTTCAGTGCGGCTTGGAAGCTCTTCACGCAGCAAGAGTGGGAGGGTTTTAGAACTTGCCTCAGTGTAACCCAACGACCTGAGGAGATGAAGGCGTCGCCAGCAGCCTCCAGGGAAATGAGGGAGGCGAGGCATCTTAAGGGCGGCGAAAACACCTTCACGGGAGGATTGGTTTGAGACATTGCTATTGAATCTTACTCTTTATTTTTCTGTTTTTGGCGTGTTTTAAAGTATTTAGCTACGGATACTACTGTTACCATCGCCATTACTATTACAATTCTTGCTGCTGCTGCTACTACTACTACTACTACTACTACTACTACTACTACTACTACTACTATTTTGCTACTATTACTTTCTTCTCATCTTGCTTCTCTCTTTTTCTTTTTTCTTTCTACTTTTACTACTTCTGTATAACCACAGACAACAACAACAGCAACAACAACAACAACAACTATTACTACTACCACTACTACTACTACAACTACCACACCTGCAGCTCAGCGTTTAAAGGGCCGCTGTGTTGCGTTGATACCTGGTGCAGAGACAACATTAGAGAGAAGAAAAGAGAAACAAGAGAAAAAAAACTCAGCACCACCACCACCATCACCACCACCACCACCACTATTAATACCCCTCACGCTTCGGGCTTCTCTCTCTTCTATTAATTTCCTTTCTGCTGTTTTTTCCTTTTCTTTTTGGTTCCCTCCTTCCAGCACCACTCACTTCCGGGTATTTCCTTCTCTCTCTTCCTCGCCATCACCTTCCTCCTTCAATATCCCACACTCTCCTACTTCTGACGCCCTCCAAACTTTATAAGAGAAGCTTGCCGTGGCCTTCTCAGTAAACATGATCTCCCCCTTCCTCCTTCGCCTCTTCATTGTCTTCACTTCACCCTCCTTTGTCTTCCTCTTCTTGTTTCTCTTTCTCATTATGCATCTTCTGTATCTATCCCGTTTCTCGCCTTCCTCTTTCTCTTCTTCTTCTTCCCTCTCCTATTTCGTTTTCCTGTTTTGTTATCTTCATTCATTTCTTCCTTATTGCTCGGGTGTTTTTCTTGTCTTTATTTCTATTGTTGTTGTTTGTGTTATCTTTTTCATATTGTTGTTGTTGTTTGTTTTACTTCTTCTTTCTTCTTTTTCTTCTTCTTTTTCCTCTTTTCCTTTCTCTATTTTCCGATCTCTATATTTTTTTCCTTTTTTTTGCTTCTGTTACCTTTCCCATGTTGTTGTTGGTGTTGTTGTTGTATATTTTGTTGTTGCTGTTATTTCACTTCTTTTTCTTCTTCCTCTTTTCCTCTCTCTCTATATTTGCGGTCTCTGCATTTTTTCTTCCTTTTTCTTTTTCTTGTTCGATTTTTATTATCTTTCCCATGTTGTTGTTGTTGTTGTTGTTGTTGTTGTTGTTGTTGTTGTTTGTTGTTGTTGTTGCTGCTGTTTTACTTTTATTCTCTTGTTTCTCTTTTCTTCTCTCTAATGTTGTCTCTGTACCAAGAATCAACGCAAAACAGCGGCCTTTTAAACGCTGAACGGCAGGTGTGGTTGGGTAATAATAACTATCACCCCTATATC
>NC_059278.1:4869643-4874643 GCF_017591435.1 Portunus trituberculatus | reverse complement strand
AGTAGTAGTAGTAGTAGTAGTAGTAGTAGTAGTAGTAGTAGTAGTAGTAGTAGTAGAAACACCAACAGTAACGTCATCAACAGCAACAAAAACAACAACAAAAATAACCATAACAAAGAAATAATTAATAACAGGAACTACAACATTTACAGGTCAAACAAGCAATAACGTTTTCAAAAGAGGGTTTCATCATCTCGTTCCCTCAGGTATGGAGACAAACATACTAATTATAATGAAAACAAGAAAGCTACAGAGGAGGAGGAGGAGGAGGAGGAGGACGAGGAGGAGGAGGAGGAGGAGGAGGAGGAGGAGGAGGAGGAGGAGGAGGAGGAGGAGGAGGAGGAGGAGGAGATGAAGAAGAAGATGAGGAAGAAGAGGAGGAGGAGGAGGAGGAGGAGGATGAATATAATATGACTAAAAATACTCTCTCTCTCTCTCTCTCTCTTGTCTTGTGTCCACACGTGCGACAAGGTAATACATTTCTACCCAAACCTTCACTTGACATTGCAGTAACTGAGAACTGTAAGGGAGAATATCCTGGTATCTGGTGAGGGAATACTGGTTATGGTATGAGAGGAGTGAGTCTGAGGGAAGCTGTAGTACAAAGTGGGCATAATGTGTAATAGTAAGTCAGTGAGAAGAGATTATTATGTTCATGTGTCCTCAGGTAGCAATAAATAAATAAGTACATTAATGAATAAATGAAAATTAAGTGTGTAAAAAGTAAAATAGAATGGAAGACTGATAAATAAATAAATAAATGGACAGATAATTGAATAAGTAAATGAACAGGGAAGTAAAAACACAGACAAAAAAAAACACAAAAAATGCAAGTAAGACTATAAGACACTTGGTAATATATAATGACACACAATTTCTCGGACTTTCTCACAATTTAATTTCTGTTTCCTTTGATGTATATAAAATTATTTCTTCGCTTTTTTTTTCTTTTTACATCGGAAGCAAATCTTTCAGCTCATTTTCTTCATACAGTTCCGGATAATGAAAGTGCAATGATACATATATATATATATATATATATATATATATATATATATATATATATATATATATATATATATATATATATATATATATATATATATATATATATATATATATATATATATATATATATATATATATATATATATATACATACATACATACATACATATATACACACCTTCCTGTTGCGCATGGGTGGGAAATGTCAGACTGTCATAGTAAGCTAAGATCAATAAAAATGAAGTGTAGAGTCAGATTAGCAGCGGAAAAAAACAACAACAAGCAAATAATAATGATAAGAATAAACTGGACAAATTTTCTCTTCTTCCTCTTCCTCCTCCTTCTTCTTCTCCTTCTTCTTCTTCTTCTTCCTTCTTTCTCATTATCTTGTTTTCGTTCTTGTTAATCTTCTTTCCTCCTCCTCGTCATCGTCCTCTTCTCTTACGTGTCTTCTCTTCCAAGATCTTCCGCTACCTCTTATTCGTCCTCTTGTTACTTATCCTCTTCTTTTTCATAATTTCTTCTCTTTTTCCTCTTCCTCGTCTTCTTCTTTTTTTTTCTTCTTCTTCTTTTCTTCTTCTTCTTCTTCTTCTTCTTCTTCTTCTTCTTCTTCTTCCTCCTCCTCCTCCTTCTCCTTTTAGCGATAGTAGTAGTTACACTAGATATCTCTTTTTCTTAGCGATAGTAGTAGTTACATTAGTACTCTCTTTTTTTCCCATCTTTCCTGTGTAAATTTCCCCGATTGTCCTTCTCAGCAGTCGGGGTGTATTTTTCGTCTTATTTCTTGCCGGGTGACGCCGGAGGGAGTGGTAGGTGGGGAGGAGCTTCATCTGTTCTATCCTTACCTCCTACTAAGTATGTAGCTTCTGTACATGTAGTTTAGTAAACGAGTGACCTCGTCATAGGTCGCAAGGCCTCCTGTCACTCATCTTTCCTATGTATTCCTATGTATTCCTCCTCCTCCTCCTCCTCCTCCTCCTCCTCCTCTTTATTTTCCTCCTCCATTTTGTCTTAATGGATTCTATAATATGGTGTGTGTTTGAGTGTGTGTGTGTGTGTGTGTGTGTGTGTGTGTGTGTGTGTGTGTGTGTGTGTGTGTGTGTGTGTGTGAAGTCAGAAATGTCATGCTTTTAAAAGTAATTTTTAAATGTCACTGTTGTCATTTACATTTCTAAAAATAAAATGATTTTCTTTTTGTCCAAGAGCGACGCGCCTTCCTGCTTTAGTGCCATTCTCTGGGGTTGTGTTTGTTCGTATGTTCAGCTCTCTCTCTCTCTCTCTCTCTCTCTCTCTCTCTCTCTCTCTCTCTGTGTGTGTGTGTGTGTGTGTGTGTGTGTGTGTGTGTGTGTGTGTGTGTGTGTGTGTGTGTGTGTGTGTGTGTGTGTGTGTGTGTGTGTGTTTGGAATAGATTTCAATCTGGGATTACGTTTACTGTATGCCTCCACTCATGGTGTTGGTGTTGAAACTATTGCTTTGTTCTTGTAGTAGTAGTAGTAGTAGTAGTAGTAGTAGTAGTAGTAGTAGTAGTAGTAGTAGTAGTAGTAGTAGTAATAGTAGTAGTAATTATTTGTTGTTGTTGTTGTTGTTGTTGTTGTTGTTGTTGTTGTTGTTGTTGTTGTTGTTGTTCTTGTTGCTGCTGCTGCTGCTTCTGTTTCTGCTGTCTCTGTTGTTATGTCACGCAAGCAAGGGACATTTCTCCCCTTTCCTCAGTAGCTCAGTGGGACGTTGTCAGCTAAGTCTTTTTCCCTTCCTCTCTCAATCTACAAGGCATATTCGCCTCCACTAGTTCCTATGAAAGTGATACAATTTCCTACATGACGAAACTCTGCAGGGAATGAATTGTCTCACAGCATGGGTCTAATTCTATTTCTCTGCGTGGCAGTGTTTCGTTATAGCTCTGTCTTGTTTGCCCTCCTCGTCTTTGTCAGTCTCACACACACACACGCAAAGCTGAACAGACACGGAATGCCTATTATTGAGTAATAACCCAAAGTGAGGCCATAAGATAAAACGAGGACTGCCTTGTACCCCTTCCGATTTTGTTATTTGATGCTGGGATGGAACATTGTGGCAGCGTCTTTTAAATGTTACAGATAGTCGTACATGTGGGACCGAGTCTCTAACAGAATACACAGCAGCATGTGAGTCCAAACCGGCATCAATCAAGCCAAGACTCCAAGTAATTCTTTTCATGTAGCTTCACTGTCGCGTAATTTCCTCAGGACGACAGACGGACAGAAAGTTGAAAAGTTTGCTCCCTTCAGCACCACGCGACCTTTCACATTCCCTCAAGCAGTATTTTCTCATGCTCAGCTACACCATTTTGTCATACATATTAAGATTACTTGTAACTTTTTGGTTTACAACTGAATATTTATGTTCTGTTAAAATGTTATATTATGAACTTTCTATTATTTCACTGCAATGAAAGGAAATATTTAATCTGCTCGGCAATATTACCAAAAAGGACTTTCTAATTAATAATAAAAAAAAGCCATTTTCGATATTACGGATAAACATTAATTCCTAGGATATGAATTTCCGTTTTATCCATGTGCCACATGTTAAATATTTGTTATAACATTGTTGTGCACCACTGAGGTCTCTTCAAACAGACACGGGAGGAAACTATAAAGCTCCGCTAATAATGCTTACACAATAGAGTTTGTCACGCGATGTTACCTCCAATTGTTATCTTTGCCATGTACAGGATACTTTGCAGGCACGATCTCAGGCTCACCTACTACTACTACTACTACTACTACTACTACTACTACTACTACTACTACTACTACTACTACTACTACTACTACTACTGCTATTACTACTACTACTTTCGTCTTTCTCCTCCTCCTGCTGCTGCTGCTGCTACTGTTACGGTTGAAATGGAAGAAATGTTTTCATAAAGCAGAATCGACAAACTCTTTCAGTATCCTTTCACCTTATCATCGTGTGTGTGTGTGTGTGTGTGTGTGTGTGTGTGTGTGTGTGTGTGTGTGTGTGTGTGTGTGTATCTAATTCACCACGGTCGTCTGCTAGTCACCCAGCCAGTCTTTCCCATTACGGAGCGAGCTTAGAGCTCATAGACCGATCTTCGGGTAGGACTGAGACTGCAACACACTCCACACACAGGAAAAGCGAGGCCACAACCTCTCGAGTTACATCCCGTACCTATTTACTGCTAGGTGAACATGGGCTACACATTAAAAGGCTTGCCCATTTGCCTCGCCGCTTACCGGGACTCGAACCCGGACCCTCTCGATTGTGAGTCGAGCGTGCTAACCACTACACCACGCGGTGTAGTGGTAGTGGCCTGTGTGTGTGTGTGTGTGTGTGTGTAAGGGTGGGAGGTGCGCACTCGCGCGTGCTAAGCACACTTTGTGTAAATTTTTTCTTTGCTGTTCTAGTTTTTTCTGAGTGCAGTTCCTGATACTGCTGCTCTGCTGCTGCTTGAATACTTTTGTTTGTGTTGTTACAAAAGTTACTGCTATAGTTGCTCCGTTTCCCCTGCACCCATTTTTTTTATCATGTTTGTTTTGTGCATGTATTTTGTCACTCTTGTATAGTATTAACATCATGTGAATGCAGTGCAGGAAGGAGGTGCGGGTGTGTTAGTGTCAGCTCATCAGCGTGACGGTACATGAGGTTGTGAAGGCTTATCCGTCTGGTTACGTACAGGGTGTGTTGCTGTTACACGTTATGGTAACGTTGTGTCAGACCAAATAGACTGCATTCAGTGTTGTGTTATTCCTTGTGTGTTCGTAACTGTGATTAGGATGCAAGAAGTGTTTTGTGATCCACCAAAATGATGTAGGAGGATGATTATTCTAGTGTGTTCTTAACTGTGAGAGCTTTGCTACTCCGAGACGTGCAGTGTTATGACGGGTTTAAGCAACGTGTTCGTAACTGCGGACTTATTTTTGTTTATACATATATTACGTTGACGATGAGTGCGTGTAAAGTGTTCATAACTGGGATAAGTAGTAATGTGT
>NC_059278.1:4859643-4864643 GCF_017591435.1 Portunus trituberculatus | reverse complement strand
GGAGGAGGAGGAGGAGGAGGAGGAGGAGGAGGAGGATGAGAGACGGATATGATGGTAGGTGTAAGCTTCTTTTCTCCTTCCTTCACGTTATCTTGGTTTCTTTTTGTCCCTTTCTTTATTTGTCCTCTCATTTCTTTTACTCTTCTTTCTTATTAATTCTCCTCATGTCCCTCTATATTCAATTCTCTTGCCTTCTTTATCTATCCTTTTTTCATATTCTCCTTTCTTTCCTCGTCATTTTCCTTATCTTCTCTCTCCTTCGTTCTTTAATCCTGTCAATTTATCATATTCAATTTTTCCCTCCTTCTCCTCCTCTTCCTCTTACTCTCTCTTTATGGTGCCTTCTTTTCTTTTCACCATCTTCTTCCTCTTTCCCTTTAAATTTCTTCATTCCTCCTTCTCTCTCTCTTTTTCCTTCGTCTTCTCTTCTCATCCTCCTTTCTCCTTCTCTATCCCTCCCCTTTTCGTTCCCTATGTCCTTCCTCCTTTCGTGTCCTTCATCCTCTTTTCCTACAAACCTCCTTAAACCTCCTCTTCCTATACCTCCTTCCTCTCTCTGCCTACTCTTCTCCCTTCGTCTCCTCCTTGCCTCTTTCCCTCCCCTTTCCTACTACTTCTAATTCCTCTCAGCCACACCCCAAAATATTCTCAGAGCGGTATTATGAAAATCCCTCACCGAGAATGTAGAGTGCAGGCCCAAGAGTAAATCACAGAGAAATAACATATGATGGTGGTTGTGTGTGTGTGTGTGTGTGTGTGTGTGTGTGTTTATGGTTTGTTTCCCTAAGGCTTTCACACACGACGTACTTGCCTCGTGAAAAATAAATAAATAAATAAATAAACAAGGTTGGGTAAGTAATTATTCAACGGTCTGTTTGTGTTCTTTTTTTTTTATTTATCTAATTATCTTTTAAGGTGGAAATGGGATTTATGTAACTCGCTACTCTTAGTTAATTAATTGTTGTGTTTGTTGAAAGATTGCACTCGTTTAGAAAAAAAAATTGAAAATAAAAGGGAAATGGTGTTTATGTTTAGTAATTGAGATTAAGTGTCTTCCTCATCGTCATATCATTGTTATTATTACTGTTATCATTTATATTATTATTATTATTATTATTATTATTATTATTATTATTATTATTATTATCATCATCATCATCATAGTTACTCCATTGTTACTATTACCATTATTATCATCGAGAGAGAGAGAGAGAGAGAGAGAGAGAGAGAGAGAGAGAGAGAGAGAGAGAGAGAGAGAGAGAGAGAGAGAGAGAGAGAGAGAGAGAGAGAGAGAGAGAGAGAGAGAGAGAGAGAGAGAGAGAGAGAGAGAGAGAGAGAGAGAGAGAGAGAGAGAGAGAGAGAGAGAGAGAGAGAGAGAGAGAGAGAGAGAGAGAGAGAGAGAGAGACTTTGGTTCTAGAGAATATGGAGATGAAAACAAAAGAGCAAAGGGAATCTTCCAAAATTCTGTTGTCATTCTCTTCGTCACTTCTTGTTCTTTTTCTTGTTCCTCCTCCTCCTCCTCCTCCTCCTCCTCCTACTCCTCCTCCTCCTCCTCTTCCTTCTCCTCCTCCTCCTCCTCTTCCTAACATAAAGTAAAGAAAATCTCAAATCTTTCTTACTTTTCCCGCCAAATTTCACACTTTTTCTATGCATCATGGTACCATTTTCTTTTTTCCGGCCTGCTTCTGCTAGACTGCTAAAGGGATAGGATATAGGTGTTGAGGAGCTTTCTTCTGTGCTATCCTGTCCATCCCACTAGCAGGTAAGAAAACTATCCACAACAGCCAAGATAGAGCCTCAGGGTTTGTTGCTGTTTCGACTTTCCTTTGTATTCCCCCGGCTCCTTTACAGCCGCCGCCGCCACTGTTGCCTTTACTGTCCTGTGTCTCTTACCCGACGTTACAGAATGAAGCACACAGCAAACAGCTCCATGTGGCCTGGCATATCTATTGCTTTTTTTGTTATTCCTTTGTGATCTTTTGTGCTTCCCGTCCTCCTCCTCCTCCTCCTCCTCCTGCACTTCCTCCTGCTCCTCCTCCTCCTCCTCCTCCTCCTCTTCCTCTCTTCCAAACTGTGAAGGCTTCAGTAACACGCGCAAAAAGGAAAGTTGAAAAAAAAAGAAAAATAGCGAAACGTGGGACACTTCAACATTTTTGCTCTTTCCTCCTCCTCCTCCTCCTCCTCCTCTTCCTTCTCCTCCTCCTTCCCCTCCTCCTCCTCTTCTTCTTCCTCCTCCTCCTCCTCCTCTTCTTCCTCCTCCTCCTCCTCCTTCTTCTCCTCCTCCTCCTCCTCCTCTTCTTCCTCCTCCTCCTCCTCCTCCTCCTCCTCCTCCTCTTCCTCCTCCTCCTCCTCTTCCTCCTGCTCGGCGTCACGGGAACCAGGCTGTCGGTGTCGGGAATAGGCTGAGGCGGAGTCCATCAGCCTACTAATATGAATGCCAATTTAGAAGGGAAATTCAAATGTGTTCCGAGTAAATGAAAATATGCGTGAGGAACGAGAGATGTGAGGGAAAGGCTCTCTCTTCTCTCTCTCTCTCTCTCTCTCTCTCTCTCTCTCTCTCTCTCTCTCTCTCTCTCTCTCTCTCTCTCTCTCTCTCTCTCTCTCTCTCTCTCTCTCTCTCTCTCTCTCTCTCTCTCTCTCTCTGGCATTTCAAGAATCTCATTTATTTTTTTTACCTTTCTCTCATAATTCACTTTTATTTCTAGTCAATTTAATGTGAATTTTTAATTGTGTGTGTGTGTGTGTGTGTGTGTGTGTGTGTGTGTGTGTGTGTGTGTGTGTGTGTGTGTGTGTGTGTGTGTGTGTGCTTTAGTATTCGACGAACCAACTAATTAGATAAACTACAAATGTTCTTTTTTTAATGTTTTTTTTTTCAACTCAATTAAAACAGAGAAAAAATATCCAGCGGTCACTTGTCAATCAAACTTCACAGGAGGCAAACACTCTTTTCCTTTACTTAACCCCTTCAGTACCGTGACGCATTTCCATATTCATTCTGCTTACTATTTGGTGATTTTATACAGCTTCAGAAACTCATGAAGGGGTGATTAAAATAGTGAAGACTGTGGCCATTAATCTTCTGACCTCCATAGACCCTTCCTAATGTCAGTAAAATGATCTAACCGCACGAAAATCTTAAGCGAGAGATGTGTCTTAGTTCTGAAAGGGTTAAACGTACCTGATAACACTCCACTGCACGGAAAAAAACTAAGTTAATCGAAAAAACACACACAAAAAAGCCCCACATCGTAATCCCAACGTAAAAGGTTTCCAATAAATTAATGTCTCTATTAAAGCAAGACAAAAAAGTACCTGACATTTTTTTTTTCTTTTTTCCCCACCACTCATTCATTACCGATCTAATTCATTACCATTTAGGGTCCGGAAAAAGAGAGGAGAAAGAGCATTAAGGCCTAATCCAGCAATCATTCACTCATTAGATTCACCCTTAATGGAAGTCTGGCCAAAGAAATGTTACAAAAATATCATTGAAAAAGCAACAAAAAAAAAAAAAAAAGGAAAACGGGAAAAGTCTCCACTCTCTCCCCAACCCCAGAAAAGAATTGAGTTAGTTTTCCTTTCACATATTCATCTTTTTTTATTCTCTCTCTTTCTTTTCTTTCTTTTTTTTAATCTTTTCACTACAATTTTTCTTACCTCTCAGTCACCAACTACGATGAAACTATATAGTCTATTTTCTAATGTACGAGGGGAAAAGCTGGCGAAGATCAACAAAAAATATATAAAAAAAGGCCCACTTAGTTCCCAGTCCCCTTGCAGGTTCGAAAGAGTTAGCCGAAAGAAAGGGATAAATGTCTTGAAACTTCCGTCTTAAATGAAGTTGAATTTGGATCCACAGCCACAACGAAGCATTATATGAACTACAAACTGCAATATAAATCCTTTTCGCTTTCATTTATCGCCTTCATATTTCATACATTACTTTACGACGGCGAATTGTTGCTTATCGCTAGTATGTATGTATGTATGTATGTATGTATGTATGCATGTATGAATGTGTATGCAGTAAATAAGAGAGAGGTTTCAAGATATTTTGGCTAGCTTTTTAATCGCTTAGGGAACTGGCAATCAAGTAGGCATTTTCTTTTTGTTTTTTGTTGCCCTTAGCCAGCTTCCCCTATTTCATGAAAAATATATATGAGATTGATGATGATTAGTAGGTGGTGGAAGTGTTAGGGTGTTAATGTAAAAGAGTAAAAAAAGGACAAAACGAAAATAATAGTGGTAATAATAAGAAAAAAAGATAATAACAATGAATAATAAGAACAAAAGATAAAACAATGATAGCAACAATAATGACATGACCAACAACAACAACAACAACAACAACAACAACCATCACCAACACCACTAAGAACAAGAACAACGAACAAGAATAACCAGACAAAAACCCACCACCACCACAACCACAACTAGAAACAACACTAGAACCACCACCACCACCACCACCACCACCACCATCACCACCACCACTATAGTAACATCAACAGGAAACACGACAAGCACCTTTACCACCACCACCACCACCACCACCACCACCAGCGACAACAAGCACACAAATAAAACAAAAGCCGGCGACCCACCACACCTGACACAGATAAAAAATAAAAGAAAAAAAAGAAATGAAATACACACAAGAGAAAAAAAAAGAAATAACCAAACAATCTCCGTTTCAAAATACTTTCAGTTCTGTATGCAATGTGTCAAGAGAGAGAGAGAGAGAGAGAGAGAGAGAGAGAGAGAGAGAGAGAGAGAGAGAGAGAGAGAGAGAGAGAGAGAGAGAGAGAGAGAGAGTACCCATCATCAATACCCGCCATCACCTCGCTCATTATTCAACTCTCTCTCTCTCTCTCTCTCTCTCTCTCTCTCTCTCTCTCAGCCGGGTCATCTCGCAAGTAATGGCGCGAACACACCGAAAACGAATGGATTTCATTTCTTCCCTTTTTTTCTCTCCTCAAACTAGAGTGTCGCCTCCCTT
>NC_059278.1:4847143-4852143 GCF_017591435.1 Portunus trituberculatus | reverse complement strand
AGCTCTAACGTGTATCCCGAAACGTATTATAGATGCAAATAATTCGTTTTTCATTATTTAACGTGATTGAGGAAAGACATGGGGACTGATGAGAGGGAAAAGCAAAGGAAAAGAGAAGAATAAGAGACGATATGAAGAAGAATGAAGGAAAACGAAGGTGAATAAAAACAAAAATGTAACAGTAAATGGAAAAGAAGAGAAGGAAAAAGAAGAGACGATATGAAGAGGGAAGGAAAATGAAGGCGAATAAAAAAAAAGCAACAGAAAATGGAAAAAAGAGAAGGAAACAAACATAAATAAAAGGCGATAAGTAAAATGAAATAAAGGAAATTGAAATAAAAAGATGGAGGAAGAGGACGGAAGGGAAGAGGAAGAGGAAGAGAAAGAGGAAAGAAAGGTAAGGTAAGAGTAAGGAAAGGAAAGGAAGGGAAGGGAAGGGAAGGGAAGGGAAGGGAAGGGAAGGGTAGAGAAGGAAAGGAAAGGAAAGGAAGGGAAGGGAAGGGAAGGGAAGGGAAGGGAAGGGAAGGAAGGGTAGAGAAGGAAAGGAAAGGAAAGGAAGGGAAGGAAGGAAGGAAGGGAAGGAAGGAAGGGTAGGGAAGGAAAGGAAAGGAAAGGAAGGAAGGAAGGGAAGGGAAGGGAAGGGAAACGAAGGGAAGGGAAGGGAAAGGAAGGCAAGGGAAGGGAAGGCAAGGGAAAAGAAAGGAAGGGAAGGGAAGGGAAAGGAAGGGAAGGGTAGGGAAGGAAAGGAAAGGAAAGGAAGGGAAGGGAAGGGAAGGGAAGGGAAGGGAAGGGAAAGGAAGTGAAGGGGAAGGGAAGGGGAGGAAAGGGAAGGGAAGGAAGGAAGGGGAAGGGAAGGGAAGGGAGGGAAGGAAAGGAAAGGAAAGGAAAGGAAAGGAAGGGGAAGGAAGGGAAGGGAAGGAAGGAAGGGAAGGAAAAGGAAAGGAAGGAAAGGGAAAGGGAAGGAAGGAAGGAAAGGAAAGGGGAGGAAAGGGAAGGAAAGGGAAGGGAAGGAAAGGCAAGGGAAAGAAGTTGAAGGGAAGAGAGGGGAAGGGAAGGGAAGGGAAGGGAAGGGAAGGGAAGGGGAGGAAAGGGACACACACACACAAACTTTGCCTATGATGGATGTGATGGATGAGAAGTTGAATATTGGAACTGAAAATGTGAGAAGGGGTGGTGATGGAAGAGGAGGAGGAGGAGGAGGAGGAGGAGGAGGAGGAGGTGGTGGTGGTGGTGGTGATGGTGTGGATATGAGAGAGAGAGAGAGAGAGAGAGAGAGAGAGAGAGAGAGAGAGAGAGAGAGAGAGAGAGAGAGAGAGAGAGAGAGAGAGAGAGAGAGAGAGAGAGAGAGAGAGAGAGAGAGAGAGAGAGAGAGAGAGAGAGAGAATGTTAGAATATGAAAGTGAAAACAGAATGGAGGAATGGAGGAAAAGGAAGGAAAAGGAAAAAGAAAAAGAAAAAAATAATATCACTGCTATTATTCTCTTCCTCTTCCATTACCTAATTTTTTTTCATTCCTTTTATCTTTATTCCTTTATTCCTTTGTCCTCTCCCATTTTCTTTCCTCTTCTTCCTCTTCCTCTCCTCTTCCTATTTTCTCTTTACTCTAGTTTTGATTTTCATTCTCTCCCCTTCTCCTTTCTTCTTTATTCATTTCCTCCTACTACTCTTCCAAAAATGGTGTATCATTTTTCTATATACCCTAAAACTCTCCCTCCCCCTCTTCCTCTTCCTCCTCCTCCTCCTCCTCCTCCTCCTCCTCCTCCTCCTCCTCCTCCTCCTCCTCCTTCTTTCTTCTTCTCCTCCTCCTCCTCCTCCTCCTCCTCCTCCTCCTCCTCCTCCACAACAACATTCTCATCAAAAATTGTCCAAACTTCACCAAAACCTCAACATTTACCCAAACCTGAGGGGAAGAGAGAGAGCGAGAGAGAGAGAGAGAGAGAGAGAGAGAGAGAGAGAGAGAGAGAGAGAGAGAGAGAGAGAGAGAGAGAGAGAGAGAGAGAGAGAGAGAGGGAGAGGGAGAGGGAGAGGGAGAGGGAGAGGGGAGTCACGAGCCAGGTGTCACGGGGGACCAGGTGAGGACATGGACAGGTAAATAAATCAAAGAGAGAGTGAGGGGAAAGGGGAGCGCGTGAGGGGAAATCTGGAGCAAAGACGTGAGGTGAAAATGGTAGGTTTTGAAGGGGTGGGAAAAGGAGAGGAGAGGGGAGGGGAGGGGAGACGAGAGGGGAAGAGATAGAGGGGAAATTAGGATCACACGGGAATGCCAGAGGGGAGAATAGGAGCAGACGAGATTTTAAGTGCAATCATCCCCTCCTCTCCTCTTCCCTTCCCTTCTCATTTCCTCCTTTCTTTACTCCCTCTTCACCTCTCTCCTCTCCTCCCTCCCTCTCTTTTTCCAACTGCCACGTTCATTTCCGTGCCCACTCTCCTCTTCCTTTTTCCATTTTCTTCCTTCTTTCATTCCTCCTAAGCCACTACCGTGTTCCTTCCTATTCTTTCCTTCCTTCCTTTTAACCTTTGTGATTCTCCCTCCGCCCTGCTTCCCTTCTCTCTCTCTCTCTCTCTCTCTCTCTCTCTCTCTGTATCAAAACACTTACTTCTCTTCATCTCCATAGCTCCAGTTGCCGTCCCCACAAGGAGCCCCAGGACCACAAGAAGTCTTTCCATGCCACCTCCAGGCGAAGGCAAGAGCGAAGCAGTGACGTAGAGCAAGGGACTTCAGTATATCCCTTCTTAGGTAGAAAAACGGCTTTGGATTCCTTTTAGCAGATTTTCAGTGCCTGCAGCGGACTCACTAAGCAGAGGATTAAGTGAATGTCCGGTATGTACTTATACGATGAAACAAGAGCGCTTGGTATGTTCTTGAATGACAAAGGGGAAGGTAAAGTGATGATCAAGGTGCTCTGGTAACAAAGAGCAAGTAAGGGAAGCGTATTTGTTTTTCTTTTACCTTCCCATTGTCATACAAGCGGTGAGGAATGAAGGGAAAGGCTTAATGTGTACAATCAAGAGAAGATGAGAGGCAGATTCCTACTCTCGATCTAGCAAGGAGCTGGTGTAGTGGTGAAGGGGAGGGTTCTTGTTACCTCACTGCGGGTCACGAGGATGGTGGCTATGAAAAACACGCAGAGCCAACCTTCTTCAGAGTAAAGTCCAGGAGGCAATACTGACGAAGATAACACTACACAGTCTCGCCAGCAGCCCCTCTTCGCGCAAAACAGCAGGGGTAGTTCAGTGAGGGTATGGCAGCGAGGAGCACACTCGGCTGCAGTTTTACGACTACTGCTGGAGCGCCGGAGTGAAGCAGCGCATCCGTAACATTCGCCGCAGGAGCAAAAAACAACTCTGACATTAGGGAAGGGAGGAAATAATGTGGAAGCGAACGATCACTCAAAAGATGCGAAATAAAAGAGAAGGAAAATACAAGCTAGAGAGAGGGGAAAAAAAAAAAAATTACAAAAATAGAAGGTTAACGAATAAAACTAAAAACGAAAATTTAAATCCTCACCAGTAGAGCTGTATGAAAAATATAGAAAGGTGTGTGTGTGTGTGTGTGTGTGTGTGTGTGTGTGTGTGTGTGTGTGTGTGTGTGTGTGTGTGTGTGTGTGTGTGTGTGTGTGTGTGTGTGTGTGTGTGTGTGTGTTTTAAAGAAGAAAGATGAAAAAGAATAACAATATAACAAAGGACGAGCGAAAAATTCCAGCTAAGAACCTCAGACAGACAAACAAACGGACGGACACTGAGAAAGAGAAAGAGAGAGAGAGAGAGAGAGAGAGAGAGAGAGAGAGAGAGAGAGAGAGAGAGAGAGAGAGAGACGAGCCAATAGACAGAGAAAATAAACCTGAAAAAGACAATAAACAGACAAATAAAAAAAATACATTGAATAAAAAATAAATAGGTCTAGTCTGCTTTTCCCTTCCCTTCCAGTCCATCAAGTCTGCCTGTTGCGCACCACCACCACCACCACCACCACCACCATTACTAACGGCACCACTGCCATCACTTCCACTCATTATTACTAACGCCACCACAACCAACCACCACCACCGCCATTATAAGCACCACCACTGCCATCACCACCACTCATTACTAACGCTACCACCACCACTACCACCATCCTTATTACTGTCATAATCACCACCACCATCATCATCACCACCACTCTACTACTACTATTACTACTACTACTACTACTACTACTACTATTACTACTATCATCACCATCACCTTTTTTGCTACTACTATTATTATTACCACTATCAAAATCACTTTTACTATTACTTTCTACCATCACTATCAGTACAACCATAATCACTACCATTATTCCTACTTTCGCTTTAATCACTATCACCATTACCATAATCACACCACCACCACCACCACCACCACCACCATCACCACCACCGCTACCACCATCACCACCAGAACTGTCATTCATTTCCACAAACTATTTCCGACTCACAAATTTTGCATCGGACATTTTCAATTTTCTCCCTTGCCACGTCCAAACAAAACGAAAACAAAGAAGAAAAAGGAAAGAGAAGGGAAAAAATGGAAAGGAAAGACGAAAAAGTAATACCATCATTCTTAATTACATAAACAAATAAATAGCTAAACAGACAGACGAATAAAAAGAGGCGAAGAAAATAGTACGTGATAAAATGCCTCGTTGCTTTTCTTTTTTCTTGCTATATCTGTATCTTATGAGAGAAAATAACATCACTTCGAGAGTTCGCGAGAGAAACACTACCGAGAAACATGTGACACAGGACGACGGAGAGCAGGAGCAACACACCCTTCCTCGACCACGTCACGCGACATACTGAGGCTACAGAATTCCGCCTCCGAGCAGCCATGGATCGAGGGAGTGTGTGACCACCACTGACAGCCCCAGGGGAGAGAGAGAGAGAGAGAGAGAGAGAGAGAGAGAGAGAGAGAGAGAGAGAGAGAGAGAGAGAAAGGGGGGAAACCTGAATATATCTCACTCTTACCTATCTTTT
>NC_059278.1:4837143-4842143 GCF_017591435.1 Portunus trituberculatus | reverse complement strand
GTGGTGGTGGTTAAACTTGTTGTTGTATTTGTTGTTGTTGGTGGTGGTGGTGGTGATGATGGTGTAACTTGTTGTTGTTGTTGTTGTTGGTAAAGGTGTAACTTGTTGCACTTTCTATTTAGCACTATCGTTACTATCCTTGTTTTGCTTTCTTTTCTTTTCTTTTTCTTTCAATTTTGTTTTCCTCGTGTCAAAAACTAATTCACAAGAAGACAAACATTTATTAATAATGAAGATTAAACCGGAAAGGAAACGATTTAATGAAAACTGTGATACGGGCTGATAGGGAAGATGATCCCCGCCCCTCTCTCTCTCTCTCTCTCACATACACACACATACACGCATGCACTCAGCGTATATGACAAACAAGTAAACAAATAAATATGCAAAGAGATAAACACACACATACACACCAAACACCAACATATATCAGCAAATAAATAAAGCAAACTGGGAGAGGAAGGGACCAACAACATTTCCCAAACGAACGAAACGCGTCACTAAGTTAATAAATCAATGAACAAATCAATAGCAAATAGATAAACAGAATAAAGGAGTTTTAATCGGTAATTCCCCTTGCTGTTAAATTCATGCTGAAATGAGAATATAGAAAGGGATAAGGATGAATAAAACTGAGGAATACAGAAGAAGGAGGAACCGGAGAGAGAGAGAGAGAGAGAGAGAGAGAGAGAGAGAGAGAGAGAGAGAGAGAGAGAGAGAGAGGTTAGGTACGATTATAAATGCTACTTGCGTTACGTGTTTGATTTTCGAGAGATGAAATATTATTTGTTGGAAATGAAATGATAGTTCTCTCTCTCTCTCTCTCTCTCTCTCTCTCTCTCTCTCTCTCACACACACACACACACAGATATAAATAAATATATATATATATATATATATATATATATATATATATATATATATATATATATATATATATATATATATATATATGTATATATTGTTACGACCATCAGATATTTAATATATTGTATTGTGTTTTAGCTTAAGTTGTGATGGCGCCCTGACAGTAATATTTTCGTCGTGTATATATTTGTAATGCTTTCAGGACGGCCTTTCTTATGTATGTAATATTTACCCATTTATTATTTTATTGTATGTTACATTAGTATTTCGTGATTCGTATACATTTATTGTAATAATGTACTTCTATGCTTTTAGTGTAAGCGGGTGCCCGTCGGATATTTTAGAGAGCGTCGTGACATCATGTTTGCTATTGTCTTTGTGAGAGGAAGACGATGGTGCCGGAACCAATGAGATGGTACTCTGATAACGCACTCTGGCAAGGTTTAGAGAGTGTTAGCCAATGGGTGCTCAGATGACATCATGTGACGTAATGTTTTCCCCTCGGACAAAGGCCTGTGAACCGACGCCACAATCTCAGACCACACTGGGGTGCCTGAAGGCTTGGACCTGTGACCGCCACTCCGCTCCCCTCATATCTCTGGCTGAGTATCTTACTCCTTATTTCTCTGATTGTAGGGATTCTAGTTCTCCTTGGCACTTGTTTGTCACTGTGTTTAGTGACGTGTGAATATTTTGGGTGTTTTGGGTGCTTATCCGGTATTTTTGGTGATTTATCTGTGTGTGGCGTAGAGGGACGCCAGGGATGACGGCCATTTTGTGAGTTGGTAAGTCAAGAAAGATTTTGGGTGTTTATTGTGGTTGTATTACCTAACAATCATATTATTTGTGGTGATTTACTCATTATTGTGTGTACCAGCCAGAGGGGAGGGCAAGTGTGTGGTGAATTTGTTTACTTATTACTTCTAGTAAGTGTGGTACTTATTTATTTATTTTTGTGGTCTCATATTATGCTCTTTTCACCCTTAAGCAGCTTATTTATTATATTTCTTGGTGCTAATGAGTTATTTCTTTTGTTGTGTATGTGGTGTTGAGCTGCAGGTGTGTTGACACCCCCACGGGTGACTTATTTCAGTATTGAGCAGTTAGGTTAAACTTATTTACCTGATTTATTATATTTTGTGATTCTATATTTTTGTGAGTGCTATTATTTTCTCTATTTGGATGTGATTACTATACTTTTAACTATCCACGGGCCTTAAGTTTAATTTTGTTTGTTGTTAAGTTAACTTTGCTTATTTTTGTTAATAAATTAGTTAAGGATTTAAATTATTTCTCTTAACCTTTCCTTATTATTAGTTTTTCAGTTATGTTACACCCTTGAACAGCCTTTTGCGTTAAGAACCGTTGCATTGAAGCCAAGTCACTCTTGACTACTTATCTTAATTTTTGTATTTAATAAGAGTGATTAACCTAATCAGTGACTGGTGCCCACAGCTCCTTGAGGGCACTGGGTCAGGCTGTTTGAAGGTCGTAACAATATATATATATATATATATATATATATATATATATATATATATATATATATATATATATATATATATTGCACTCACATGCTTTATCATCTTTTATATACTATTTTGCACTGCAGGGAAAAGGCGGGAAGCTTCAGGAAATTGAGTTAAAGAGAATATAAGAGAAAATACTGGAAAATGCCACTTTACTGAGAGAGAGAGAGAGAGAGAGAGAGAGAGAGAGAGAGAGAGAGAGAGAGAGAGGGAGAGAACAACAAATAATAAATGAAATCGCATAGGCTTCTGTGGTACTGTAGCAAGGTAAAGTTAAAGTTAGTCTCTCTCTCTCTCTCTCTCTCTCTCTCTCTCTCTCTCTCTCTCTCTCTCTCGCTGGTGGCTGTATTGAATCATGCAAATACCGTGCGCCTCGTCCCGTGCCTCACCTGTCTCATTTGGCGTTTTACCGAGGCAAGGTAGACCAAGGTGGAGAGAGGAGAGGAAGTGAACGTGACAGCTCTGTACCTTCCCCATCTGTGCTTGCCCCGCCACATGCCACCACTCACCACCCTCACAGTATTTATTTTTCAATGTAGGTGTACTGGTCAAGGTCAAGAAATAAAATTAACGCGTCGGTTCTCCTATAGTAGCGTGAATCGAAACCATTATGCTTGTTCTGTCTCCTATTGTCTCTGTCACCATCTGTACTGAAATGCGATCTACTTTACGGACCATCGCTCCTGTCACGTGTTGTTCTTCTACCACCTGTCACCATCTTTGTTATCCTGGCACCTCTGTTCCGTCGTCTTTTTCTTTACGTAGGAAAGGCTCCGGTAAGGCCAACAAAGTTATTGTAAAAATTATAGTTAAAAAAGGTCCACTGAGGTGCCAGGCCTATACAAAGACAAAAGCATCAAAGGATAAGTTTCTATTTTTCATATATGTTGACTGGCCAAGAGCAACAAAAATGGTCAAATTAAAAGGCCCAGTGAGATGCCGGTCCCAGAAGAGTCAAGGGAATTAGTCCAAAGGATGGGAGAAATGTCTCGAAACCTCCCTCTTAAATGAGTTCAAGTGTCAAAAAGGTATTCACAAGAAGCTACTTCCACTGCCGTCTCACTACCACGTCACTGCCGCTTACCACCCTCTCGGCTCCTATGTCTTACTGCCACTACCACCTCTGCTACACCCTTAAACTGCCACTATTACTTCTTTTCAATATTTTTTCCTTTACTACTACTACTCCTACTACTACTACTACTACTACTACTACTACTACTACTACTGCTGCTGCTGCTGCTGCTGCTGCTGCTGCTGCTGCTGCTGCTACTACTACTACTACTACTACTACTACTACTACTACTACTACTACTGCTGCTGCTGCTGCTGCTGCTGTTACTACTACTATTACTATTACTTATATTGGTTCCTGTATTCCCTTCCTTCCCTTCATAATCTATTCCTTGAGCGTCTTATGTTTATTTCTCTCTATTCAAGTCCCCTGCTTCAGTCCCTCTCATCGTCCTTCCTTAGGGTGGTCTTGACAGGGATCGGAAGACAAGTACTAAGGAAAAAGAGGAGGAGGAGGAGTTCTGACTCATCACTTATTGAGGCATCTGCTTACCCCGAAAATCTCCTCTTCCTCCTTCCACTCCTCCTCCTCGTCCTCGTCCTCCTCCTCCTCTTCTAGCAAGCATCTTCCCTTTAACCTCCAATGGTGTCCTCCCAGAATACTCTAGCAGGACACGGCACTAATACACAAACACGGCGAGGGACAAGGCAGCAGTGATGACGACCAAAGGCAGGCGTGTCGCGGAGTACTTACTGGTAACGAACGCTCTCCTGCTGCGTCGCCGGCAGGAGGAATCATTGTCTAGTAAGAGTTAAAGTTATCGTCAGCACCGCCGTCAGGAGTGTTATGCTGACGAGTCCGGTTCGGGGTAGAGATGAAGTGCAGTCCAGTCACAATCAGATGAGGGAAGCAAGGACGTTTCCCGCGAGGTAACAACTAATACAGTCGCCGCGTGCTGGGCTGAACTAGCGGCCCCGTCACCTGCCTCTGTGCAGCAACTGATTGGTGGGGACTCATAATGTTCTTGCCGCTTGCGAAAGTTTTGTTATTTCAGATATTTCAGTTACCTTTAATCAGAACTATATACCATGAAAATCAACAGAGATTTAGTAACATGCAAAGTTTTAACTATTCAAAAGGAAAAAAAAGTCATAATTCCATATATCCATGTAAGCACCTGACACTTCACGCGCCGAGCCTCCAGTAGCGTCTGTCGGCAGTCAGGTGGCATGGCTCGTGGGCTCTGGGTCAGTTCAGTCTACAGTGTCAACAGTCGCGGCAATCGATAGCTTGTCAGTTGTGCAGCGCGACACCATACCAGCAGCCACAGGCCTTCAGGGGGTTATGGGGAAAGGAGAAAAGAGGAACAAGGGAAATAGAATTACAGGATACAGAATAATAAACGAGGGGAATAAGCGGCGGTAATCAGTCAGGTGTACAAACAATAAGGAATAAGAGAGGGACATAAATGAGGAATAAGTCAGGTGAAAAAAGCATGTAGGAAGAGGCGGCAGAGGCTGCTAGGGAGACGAGGGAAGAGGAGGGGGATACAGGGAAACAGGGGACGGGATTGGGTGTTTAAGGGGGCG
>NC_059278.1:4792143-4829643 GCF_017591435.1 Portunus trituberculatus | reverse complement strand
CACATCTTTGTGGGAAACTATAGTTTTTAACATCTCTCAGACATCTTCTCTTTCTCAGCTTTTTACAATGCGATCTTGTGCTTCGAATGTCATACTCTTCTCTCAGGATCAGTTTCTCATTATCCACTTGGTCCATTCCGTTGATCAATTTATAAACTTGTGTAATTCACCTCGGTCGCCTGCTGGTCACCCCAGCCAGTCTTCCCCATTACGGAGCGAGCTAAGAGCTCATAGACCGATCTTCGGGTAGGACTGAGACCACATCAATACACAACACACACCGGGAAAGCGAGGCCACAACCCCTCGAGTTACATCCCGTACCTATTTACTGCTAGGTGAACAGGGGCCACACATTAAGAGGCTTGCCCATTTGCCTCGCCGCTTACCGGGACTCGAACCCGGGCCTCTCGATTGTGAGTCGAGCGTGCTAGCCACTACACTACGCGGTGTGTGTGTGTGTGTGTGTGTGTGTGTGTGTGTGTAATTCACTGTTTGATCTGCTGCAGTCTTTGACGAGACAGCCAGACGTTACCCTACGGAACGAGCTCAGAGCTCATTATTTTCGATCTTCGGATAGGCCTGAGACCAGGCACACACCACACACCGGGACAACAAGGTCACAACTCCTCGATTTACATCCCGTACCTACTCACTGCTAGGTGAACAGGGGCTACACGTGAAAGGAGACACACCCAAATTTCTCCACCCGGCCGGGGAATCGAACCCCGGTCCTCTGGCTTGTGAAGCCAGCGCTCTAACCACTGAGCTACCGGGCGCGCGCGCGCGCGCGTGTGTGTGTGTGTGTGTGTATGTTCGTGCATGCGTGCGTGCGTGCGTGCGAAGGCAGCGGTTCCCAACCTTATTTGTCCCGTTCCCCTTTTCCAGTCATTGTTTCACCTGTGGACCCCTACAACGAAATAGGTTAAGCCAAGAAAATTAATAAAAGATTTTTCTGCAAGAAATGAATATATTAATGTAAAATGCCTTCCATTGTTATGCTGATTAAGATGTAGGCCTATTTATATGAAATCGGAAAACATTCCGTTCAGCACTTTTTGATTTAAGTAAAACACATAGGAAAAATGTTATGTTAATGTTGTTATAGTTGTAGGTATTGTGTGCAAAAACTATCTTTATAATATTTGCCCTTTTTTGAGCTTGCAAGCACATGTATGAATAAAAGAATCACAAAACTGTATGAATACAACAAAAATCACAAAACAGCAGTGAATGAAACTTTTCATTGGTTGCGAAAAAGTATGTCACTTTATATTTCTCAATGGGACTTTTGTGGTTGTTTTTGAGCAACCAGCTCATGAATCCTTGGCTCAGTGGCAGCCAGTGCACACCTCAAGTCATCTTCCACAGACAGCTTGTTCCTTGATTTTGTTTTTATTGCAAGTAATGAAGAAAACCCACTTTCGCACAGGTAGGTTGAAGCAAAAGGCAAAAGAACTCGAACTGCCAGATCACTTATTTTTGGATATGATTCCATCATTGAACACCAGAAGCTAGACAAGGAGTTTGACTGGAACACATTCTTGGCTGTTGAATCATGGAGAAGCTCAATGAACTCTTCTTGTGCGTCTTCTAACACATCATCAACCTGACATAAGAAAGGATTTTTTGCTAATCCTGCATGCTGAGGGCTCAAGTCAGGAAAGTAACGGCGAAATTCATCATCTAGCTGAGACAAGTGGTCCATGATTTCCTTGGACAAGGTACTTGAAAGCTGACCATCAGCAAGAACTTCATTCAATGATGGAAACATCATAAATTTTCCTACACTCACTCTCTTCTTATACAGCTCCAATTTGGCCAAAAATGCATGTATTGAGTCACAGTGGCTGAGCAAGTTTGAATCCTTTCCTTGGAGTCTCAAGTTCAGCTGGTTGAAGATTTCAAATATGTCCACAAGATAAGCAAGGCGGAGCTCAAAGTGTTCTGATTTCAATATCTCCAACAGGTCACATTTTTTCTGTACATCAAGAAACATTTCAACTTCCTGGCGAAGAGAGAAGAAGCGTTTGGCTGCTCATGATTGCGTTCGGATACTAGCAATGGCTGCGACTTCGGTCCGTTAAACTGATTAGTGATTTTCATTTATATAAGCATCTTCCCTTTATAATAGCTGCAATAGCTGTATTACAATAAATTGCAATATGAATTAATTATTGCACTTAATATTGCCATAATAAAATAAAGGTTATTTATTCATTTTCTCTCTCATTCATATATCACGTATATTCATGACACTCGTCATTTAAGGAGGCAATAAATCTTCCTGTCATCTCGCGAGCCACTCATGACCATCCCAAGGGCCAAATTTGTCACATGGACCGTGAGTTTGACACCGCTGATACTGTTAGCTAATGTAGAGCAATTCTAACATTTAAGCATTCAGTTTTAAGGATTGTGAACAGTAGTATAAATTTTATTCTGAGCCGCATGTCTCCTAATTCCAGTATAATAAATTTAAAAATAAGTAGAATCTCTATGGACCCCTTGAAATTCTTCCATGGACCCCTTGGGGTCCATGTAACGGTGGCGGCTGTCGTGGTAGGAGAAGTAGCAGTGGTGCTGATGTTAGTAACACTTGCTGGGAGGTCACATTAAAGCCTCAGCGAAGGTCTTGAAATTGTGATCTGACGTCTAATCTGTTAGTCTCCATGAGCTACTGTCCACCGCTCCGTGTCGTCAGGAGTCACTGTGAGGTCACAAAAAAAAAAAAAAAAAAAAAAAAAAAAACGAAAAATTAATGAGGATTGTTATTGAAAAGTATCCTGGAATATTCCGCATTCTTCTCTCATCAAAGTTTTCATTCATCTGCTTATCTATTGAAGTGAAAAAAAATGAAGATTACGAAAAAATAATATTCTTGCTTCATTTTCTGTCATCATGTTTATTTCTTTTCAGTCTCTACTTTCTATCATTCATATAGAAAGAATGTCTAGTAAAGATTATGATCAAATGTTTTTAACTTTTAACTGCTGCAATGATCTTACTTTGACATTCAGAGCACTTTAGCAAAAAAAAAAAGGAAGTTAATTTTGTCCTACCCTTTGCCTACAGAACTATTTGATATTCACTGAGGGTGATCATAGAAAAAAAAGTGTCCAGCATTGACAAGGTTCACAAACTATCATTCTTCCTTCTCTGCAAAGGCACCATGACGCCTTTCCTTCTTTCCTCGCCTCTTCTCCCTTCCCTCTTGTCATTTTTAGTCAGAAAAAAAAATTAGCATGATAAAAAAGTGCCAATCTTCATCTTTACTTTTTTAAGCTTTAAACTTTTCCCTCATGCCACGCTTGTCATACGCAGAAGAGATTAATAACATATGATCGAAGGAGGAGGAAGAATACGTGATGTTATTCTGTGTCTTCCTTACCTTATGTTACTGGCTCCTGTTTTTCTTGCTAAAGGTGACGAGGAGGAAAAAAAAAAAAAAATGAAGGCAATGGAATGAAAGTTATGACTGGTGGAGGAATATTTTTAGCCAAGTCCAATGTCGTAATTTTCATCCTTCCCTTTGAGTTCCATTCCTTTCCCCCTTGTTATCTTGAGTCAGAGGGAACAATTAGTATGATGATAATTAACTAAAAATTTAATTAATCGTACGCATCATATTCATCCTTCCCCTGTCACTTGCATTCCGTCCTTCCTTTTCACCTTTAGTCAGAGAAAAAGTGAGTCAAGAATAGCTATGATAAAAAACAGACTTTACTGTAATTCTTTACTCTTCCCATCTGACCTTCATTACTTTACCGCTTCTTATTCCTAAGCTAAGTTAACCTAAGCTATGTAAACCTAATCTAAATTACCCTAAGCTAAGTTAACCTAAGCCAAGTTAGCTTAAGCTTAGTAAATCTAATCTAAGTTAACCTAAGCCAAGTTAACCTAAGCTAACTTAACCTAAGCTAAGTAAACTTAAGCTAAGCAAACCTAAGCTAAGTAAACCTAAGATAAGTTAACCCAACCTAAGCTAACCTAACAAAAATAAAGCTAACCGGACTGCGATTCTCTCCACCTCTTTTCTGGCCTTCACAACTTCACTGATTCTTATTCCTGTCACCTTTAATTGCCACAGTACAGAAAATTACAATGCTTAGTAAGAAAAAATATCACAGTATAATCTTCTTCCCTCTAATTGTTTACCATAATCTAAATAATTGTCTCCTTCTTATGGAAGGTTACGTAAAATAGGTATAATTCTTCCTCTCTCGTGCGATCACAATAAATTCAATAGCTCCGCCGGGACAACAGCGACAGCTCACTGCAGGGGGCGCGTCTCCCTGAGGGGATTTAATTAGAGTTTAACACAAAGCGAACATTTACTCAACGTTTGAACTGAGAGAGAGAGAGAGAGAGAGAGAGAGAGAGAGAGAGAGAGAGAGAGAGAGAGAGAGAGAGAGAGAGAGAGAGAGAGAGAGAGAGAGAGAGAGAGAGAGAGAGAGAGAGAGAGAGAGATGAAACTCACATTAAACTTGCAATGTTGCAATCAAACATTGAGGGACTTCCGGGAGGCACACTTGTGCTTTTGTATCGTCCATTATACTAACACACACACACACACACACACACAGCACGCTCGACTCACAATCGAGAGGGCTGGGTTCGAGTCCCGATAAGCGGCGAGGCAGATGGGCCTCTTAATGTGTAGCCCTGTTCACCTAGCAGTAAATAGGTACGGGATGTAACTCGAGGGGTTGTGGCCTCGCTTTCCCGGTGTGTGTTGTGTGATGATGTGGCCTCAGTCCTAACCGAAGATTGGTCTATGAGCTCTAAGTTCGCTGCGTAATGGGGAAGACTGGCTGGGTGACCAGGAGACGACCGAGGTAAATTACACACACACATTTCTTAGCTCATCCACTCATCCAGTCACTCATTTGAACACTTACTCATTTACTTTCTGACTCATTCACTCACTCACTCACTCATGAACACAGAATCACACACTCATACACACAGACATTCAAACACTCTCATTCCTCCCTCATCACGCACCATACAATAACAAACTCACTGGTCTGCTGGTGATACCGATGCTCACTGATGCGTGACGTGACGTTACGTATCTTTTAGTACTACACACACATACACACACACACACACACACACACACACACACACAGGTAGAGCAGCACTAATTGACGCAAGCGAGTCTGAGCGAGGAGCGACCGCCGGCTGAGCTTCACACAGACTGACGGATCTAAATGCATAGAATTCTTAATCCAATCACGTTTCCCTTGTCTGCCGCGCTGATTTGGGCGTCTAGGAACTCTGGGCCCCTCCCTCACCTCCAGCCCCGCCCACGCACACCCACCCACCCTCGTCGTCTGGCAATTCCGGGTCTTATTTCATCTTTTTAATGGAACTTTGAGAGATGGTATATCCAGACTTAAACTTCAGCTAACATTTATTACTACCGGGCTGGAGGAGCACAAGGGAACACAAGGAAGGGCAAGGAACACCAGACAAGACAGGGAGTTGAAGACTGAGTGTACACCTGAGAGGGAAACGGTGAGGAGTAGTAAAGGTGGAGACTCTCATGTCCTCACCATCACAAATAACCTAACATGAACAAAACTAACCTGATCTAACCTACCCGAACCTCTTCAGTACTGGAACGTATTTTTACCATGAGTTTTGAATATGATTAGACGATGTTATTTATATTAGGAAGGGTCTATGGAGGTCAAAAGATTAATGGCCAGAGTCTTCACCATTTTAATCCTCACATGAGTTTCTGAAGCTGTATAAAATCGCCAAATGGTAAGCAGAATAAATATAAAAAAACGTGTCATGGTACTGAAGGGGTTAACCTAAACTAACCTGACATAACCCTCATCTCGCCTTACCTCACCTCACCAACCTCTCCACCCCTTCCCCTTCTCCGACAGCGTGACATTTTCTCTCCCTGCCTTTCCTCTCCTCTTCAGTCTGACATCCATGTGATCTCCTCCTTTATCCTCTTTTATCCTTTCCCAATGGCTTAGTGTTCCTCTCTCATTACGAAGAGTGGAAACACCTCTCTCTCTCTCTCTCTTTCATCACCTTCCTATCATTGTCTTCGTCTTACACAAAAAATGAATAATCGTCCCTTAGAATTTGAAGACAGGAGGAGCTATTTATACAAGTTATGTTGTGTATGGAAAGTAAACAAAAGCTGTATAACACACACACACACCGCGTAGTGTAGTGGTTAGCACGCTCGACTCACAAGCGAGAGGGCCGGGTTCAAGTCCCGGTAAGCGGCGAGGCAAATGGGCAAGCCTCTTAATGTGTAGCCCCTGTTCACCTGGCAGTAAATAGGTACGGAATGTAACTCGAGGGGTTGTGGCCTCGCTTTCCGGTGTGTGGAGTGTGTTGTGGTCTCAGTCCTACCCGAAGATCGGTCTATGAGCTCTGAGCTCGCTCCGTAATGGGGAAGACTGGCTGGGTGACCAGCAGGCGACCGAGGTGAATTACACACACATTCTTTTCTTTTCGTATGCCAGAGGAGCCATTCTCTCTCTCTCTCTCTTCCGTAATTACCCTTCATTCTCTCGGCATTTTCTCTTTTCCCACTTATCCTCTCTCTCTTGCTTCTTCTTCCTACAAATATTCCTTCTCTCTCTTTCTCTCTCTCTCTCTCTCTCCTCATCCCTATCCCTCCTTTCCATCCCCTCCATTCTCACTTCCCATACTTCCTGCGTCTTCGTCGTCGTCGTCGTCCTCCTTCTCCTCCTCCTCCTTTGCTGCTAACGAGCGCACCTCCTTCCCCATTTCCTCCTTTACCAAGGTCATTTCTCCTGTATATGTGTGTGTGTGTGTGTGTGTGTGTGTGTGTGTGTGTGTGTGTGTGTGTGTGTGTGTGTGTGTGTGCTTGCACATATTCATGGATCTTCGTAATGACGTTGATAGTGGTTATAATGTAGTATATAGTAGTAATAGTAGTAGTAGTAGTAGTAATAGTGGTGGTGGTGGTGGTGGTGGTGGTGGTGGTGGTGGCAGCAGCAGCAGCACCAGTAGTAGTAGTAGTAGTAGCAGTAGCAGTAGAAGAAGAAGAAGAAGAAGAAGAAGAAGAAGAAGAAGAAGAAGAAGAAGAAGAAGAAGAAGAAGAAGAAGAAGAAGAAGAAGAAGAAGTAGTAGTAGTAGATCTTATGGTATAGGGACAGGATAAGCAGAGGCCGGAAAGGGGAGGAGCAATGAAGGGAAAATACATAAACCTACTTGTGAGTTAATTCGAGAGAGAAAAGAGAGCAAGAGAAGAGAAGAGAGAGAGAGAGAGAGAGAGAGAGAGAGAGAGAGAGAGAGAGAGAGAGAGAGAGAGAGAGAGAGAGAGAGAGAGAGAGAGAGAGAGAGAGAGAGAGAGAGAGAGAGAGAGAGAGAGAGAGAGAGAGAGAGAGAGAGAGAGAGAGAGAGAGAGAGCATTGAGGGAGAACGGTGCACACTCAAGAGATATCAGACACACAGAAAGCTAGAAAGTGAGAGTGAGACAGAGAGCTACAGAAACACAATGACGCACGTACGCATCACTACACGTCACGGATACGTCACGGACACAGCACGACGGAAAAAAGATGAGATATAGAGCCAGGATACGGTGATTTGACAAGCATCCGGTAAAGTTATTTGGATTATAATTTCTCCTTAAAAAAAAAAAAAAAACACTTGAGACAAACGATTAGATGGGAAGTCACAAATATCACGTGTTTCTTCCCTTCAGCCCATTATCTTTTCCTCTTTTATAAAATGTATTATTTCTATTTATTTTTCTTATCGTACTCCATTTTATATTCTCCTCTCATCCTCTTTCTTTTTGTATCATTACTTTTCTATTCATTCATTCACCCTTCTCATCACCAATATTCCTTTCTCCTCCTATGTTCTTCTATCATCAGTTATTCATCATTTTTTATACAGTATTATCCTATTTTATTGTCATTTCATCACTCATCTCTCTCTCTCTCTCTATCTATCTATCTTCTCTTTTCTCTCTCTTCCTCATAGACTTTCTTCGTTTTCCTTTCTTTACTTCACCAATCTTTAATCTCTAATCTCTTTTTTATTATCTACCTGGTCTTCCTGTTTATCTCCATCACAATATTGCTCCATCGTCCTTCCCTCCTCCTCCTCCTCCCTTTTTTTTTTTTTTTTATCTCATCTATGACCACTTTTTCCATTTTCTACCATATCTTCCTCCTCCTCCTCCTCCTTGGTGAATCCAGCCACTCAGAACTTTTAGATTGATTTAATTTTGAAATGTGGCGAGAATTGTGTCCATCAGTTCCAGACACGACTTTCCCTTCCCCTCTCTCTCTCTCTCTCTCTCTCTCTCTCTCTCTCTCTCGGTAGTTGGTGTGTAGGACAGTGAGTGTTTATATTGTATTGTTTTAAAGATATGGGAAGTTATAATATACTGTTTTTAAACTATTGAATAAAAATAAGAGCTTTGGAACCTTCTTTTTTCATTTTAGCTTATTTTTTAAGAGTTTGTGGTGTGTTGTACCATTTATGATATCTCGTGACCTCCTTTCCGTCTCTGTAAATAAACTAGGAAGAATGACAGTGGACGCTATTTTTTTTTGTAGAGCACCGGAAGCTGACGTATTGATGTGCCCACAGGTAAAACAAAACCGTAAGAAAGTACGTATTGGATTTATGTAGAATGACACACACATACACACACATACACACACACACACACACACACATGAATTTCCTAGTACTTCCTACGTCACTTTCCTTAAAAATTCCAGAGCCTTATTAATCCAAACGTTCTTTACCCAACAGTCTTTAATTCTTGCTTCTCTTTTACAATTTCCTTTCTCCCTTTTCAAGTCTTTTCTTTCGTCATAAACTGGTATACTATACTTTTCCTTCTTCTTCTTCCTTAATTGGCTTGAGTTTGATTTTACCTGCATGGGAAGTGAACCATTAAAGACAGGTTAATCAACACACACACACACACACACACACACACACACACACACACACACACACACACACACACACACACACACACACACACACGAGTGACTGCCTCTCCGTAATCCGTTTTGCTAATTGCCTTCCCATCGATCCGTTCCTGGTGGTCGAGTTGTTTGTAGGTCACACACACACACACACACACACACACACACACACACACACACACACACACACACACACACACACACACACACACACACACACAGATAGATAGACAGATGGATATTTTATTGACCACAGCAAACAGATAATACCAATGGATTGTACATAATAGTATCACATAATCTACAAGATACTATTAAATTATTATTACTTCCTAACTGTAGTCCATCATCTATTAGTTACAAGAAATCTATTATTACAAAATAAACGAACTAAACATAAACACTGGGGAAATATCTATTCTTAAGACCCTTGTTTATAAAATATATATAAACAATCCTATCCATGACATCTACGCACTACTATAATCAACAAATCTTCACTAATCCCACAATCGTGTGAAACATATTAAATTACTTCTTTAATATATGGTCAAAATTTTACGAACAATCTCATACATAATCTCTGGCGCAAACTCATCCCCAAACAATTGTTCTAAAGTGGAAAACTGGTATTGATCCCCAATTTGTTGTGTTAACTGACAATCCTGCACTACATGTCTCTCTGTTTGTAACCCTCCACACACACACAGCCTCTCATTCACCTCCAGTCGACCTCTGTTTCTTTGATTCCACCTGCCAGTCTCACACGCTAAACTATGCCCACTTACACGAAACTGTGTGAATGATACTCTATGAATATCATTTACTGCGTGCTTCATTGTATATATACGGTGTACCAATAAATCTGGGTTAATATCCTTATATATTGTGCGTCTTGAGGAGTTATTGTTTACCATGTCATCTTTTAATTTCTGCATTACCAAGCTCAGGTCCGGTACATTCGTGTTGATCATCTCTCTGACGGTCCGACTGGTTGGAGTGTTAGAGTTCACTGTCATCCTAATTGTGAAGACTAATGGATCATCATCATATCCTGACCTCTCATGCCACATACTATATAAAAATTTGTGTTGTCTGTGTCTGATTAAGTCCTTGAAAGGTGGATACCCTGACTCCACGTAGCAAATGTCATTACATGTTAGTTTTCTCACTCCTAATAATCTTTTTTGACACCAATTGTACAACTTCACCATCGTTTTCAGATCAGCTCCTATCCAAGATTCACAACCATAAATTAGTGATGACATGAGAGCTGCATCAAATACACGCTTCTTTATCACAAACGGAATATCATTATTTTTCGTGACAAAAAACAAACTTTTAACACATGTGACATCTTATTATTAGCATGGACTTCGACGGCAGAGGTGGTTGAACCATCACTGGTAAACGGTGACCCTAAATACACATATGTGTCACAATGTTCCACCACCAAAGGTTCACGATCCCTCTCACTGCCGCTTATCACAAAAAAACTTTGTCTTGGACTGGTTAACTTTATGCCATATTCTGTGTAGTAATCTTGTAACAAAGATACCTTTTTCATCATATTTGCCCTCGTTGTCGATAATAGCACCGTGTCGTCCATTAGTACAAATATATGTAGCCATTGTAAAAATCCATCATGTCCACACCCTTCTTTGATTAGTCTTATAAGGTCATTAACCAAGATGATAAAGAGTAATCATGAGGTGGGTGATCCTTGTCTCACACCTAGAGTTATTAAGACCACCGCTGTTCCGACCAAGCTTTCTGTCACACAATACATACCAATACGTGAACATAACATAGCTGAGCCACATCCTAATCTTCGTAACACATAAAATAATTTATGTCTAGGTACTCTGTCGTAGGCTTGGGAAAAGTCAATGAATGTTACATATAGAGTTAATTTCTTACTCCTAGCCATGTCACATAACAACCTGAGAGCCACTATGTTCTAAACACACCCTCTCTTTTCCTGAGCACCAGCTTGCTCCCTGAAAGGTCTAAACCACTGTCTCAGTCTCGCACACACCATGTACACCTTGGCAATACTGTTTATTATACTCATTCCCCTGTAGTTTCTCGAATCTGTTCTGTCACCCTTCTTACAAATTGGAACTATCTTTGCCCTTGTCCAAGCTAATGGGTAACTACCAGAGTACAATATATTATTAAACAAAACACACATATACATAATCCATTGTACTGGCAATAATTTAACAATACCGGATGATACACCATCAGGACCTGAAGCTTTATCTGGTTTCAATTGCTTCACTTGTTGTTGTATTTCTAATGGGTTAATAGGGTCATCTAACAGGGGGTATAGACACATCGGTGAAAAAGTTACATTCAGTAAGTTTCACATTGTCGGGAGGGTTAAAGTTAGCTTCAAAATAATCTTTAAAATCTTCATCAGATGGGCACACATTTGAATTATTTTCACCACCAACTTCTCCCTTCCAATTTATAGCTCTTCAGAGTTGCAGATCATCTTTGTTCTAAACCAGTCTTTCCCACCTCTCTAAAGTAGTGTTTCCATCCTGTACGCGGGCTTCACGCTTACAACTACTACGAGCACATTGATATACTGTATGTCACATTATTGATATCATCATTGATATTGTTCATTATCATAGGGACATCTAATAGCTGAACGTTATGCAGAAATAACCTTTCGTCAACATTTGTAAATCTAACGGGCTTTGTTACTTTTCTCACACACACACACACACACACACACACACACACACACACACACACACACACACACACACACACACACACACACCCACACCCACACCCACACACACATACACACACACATGACATTAGAAATAGTGTATATTAAGATACATATTAATAAAAAGGAGTTAGCAATCATTGGAACATATGTGCCACCAAAAACAAACTCATGAACTAACCAAGAATATAAAGACATGATAAATGACACAATAAGGAGTCTTACAAGAATCATTAAAGAAAGGAGAAAAGTGATATTGGTAGGAGATTTCAACTGTAAGGAGGTGGACTGGGAAAATTATGAAAGTGGTATGGGGGAAGATGCCTGGGGAGATAGATTCCTGAACCTAATGATAGATAATTTGATGGTCCAAAGAGTAAAGGAAAACACAAGATTCAGAGGAAACGATGAGCCGGCGAGATTAGACCTAGTTTTTACAAGGGATATACAAATTAACGATGATATAAGATATAAGTGCCCATTGGGAAAGAGTGACCATGTAATATTAGAAATGGATATAGAAGAAGGAAAGGAAGATAGAGATGAATCATACAAAGGAGACCGATTAAATTACAGAAAGGCTGATATTGAGAATCTCAAGAGCTATTTTAAAACGTAAACTGGGAGGAGATGGAAAACTCAGAAACGGTTCAAGAGAAATATAACTTATTTTTGGAAATATACAAAACAGGAGTCAAGGAATATGTCCCAAAATATAGACCTAAAGAAGAAGGAAAGAAAGATTGGTTTAATGCAAGATGTGCTAGGGCAAAGGAGAAACGAGATGGAGCATGGAAAAGGTGGAGAAGAAACAGAAATCCAGAAAATAAGGAAAACTTCAAAACAGCAAGAAATGAATATGCTAAGGTGAGAAAGGAAGAAGAAAGGAACTATGAAAAGGACATTGTCGAAAAATGTAAGGAACAACCAAAATTGTTCTACAGATTCATAAATGGAAAAATAAGACAAAAAGAAACAATAGAAAGGTTAAAAGGAGAAACGGAATGGTGGAAGACCCAAAAAGTATGGCAGAACTGTTAAATAGTAAATTTCATGAGGTCTTTACTAAGGAATCCAAATTTGAAAGACCACAGGGTAATAGAGACTGTCTATATGAAAGAGATTAAAGTAACCAAGCTTGAAATAAAAAAGTTGATGACGGAACTAGATGAGGAAAAGGCAATGGGACCGGATGAAGTCTCAGGCAGAATACTGAAAGAATGTAGGGAAGAACTAGCAAGTCCTATATACAACATCATAAAATGCTCAATAGAAAATGGAACAGTGCCAGTGGAGTGGAAAAGAGCTGAGGTGGTTCCCATATATAAGAGCGGAAGGAAGGAAGAACCTTTAAATTACAGACCGGTATCACTAACTAGTGTAATATGCAAGATGTGTGAAAATGTAATAAAGAAGCAATGGATTGAGTTTCTTGAAAAAATTTCTTGAAGAAAACAAATTATTATCAAATAGCCAATTTGGTTTTAGAAAAGGTGTAATATGCAAGATGTGTGAAAAAGTAATAAAGAAATTTATTGAGTTTCTTGACTCTAGAATAGTTATCAAATACAATTTAGAGAGAGGTCGGTCATGGATTGAGTTTCTATTTAGTTGATAAAGTACAAGAGAGAGGGATGGATTGACTGTATTTATTTAGATCTAAAAAAGGCGTTTGATAAAGTGCCACATGAAAGATTACTATGGAAGTTAGAGGAGAAGGGTGGCTTAAAAGGAAGCACATTGAGATGGATGAAAAATTACTTGAGGGGGAGAGAAATAAGGACGATAGTTAAAGATATGAAGTCCAAGTGGAGAACAGTAGACAGCGGAGTGCCACAGGGGTCAGTATTGGCGCCAATACTTTTCTCGTATATATAAACGACATGCCAGAGGGAGTGAACAGCTACATAAATCTGTTTGCGGACGATGCGAAACTGTGCAGAGTCATTAAACAAAAAGAGGATTGTGAAATACTACAGGAAGACTTAAACAAGATCTGGAAATGGAGTAAAAAATGGGAGATGGAATTCAATGTGGACAAAAGCCATGTCATGGAAATGGGAAAAAGTGAAAGACGACCAGTGGGAATCTATAAGATGGGAGATGGAGTAGAACTAGAAAAAGTAAAAAAGGAAAAGGACTTGGGAGTGACAATGGAAGAAAACAATCAACCGGTAAGCCATATTGATAGAATTTTCAGAGAGACATATAATTTGCTAAGGAATATTGGATTAGCATTTCACTATATGGACAAAGAAATGATGAATAAATTGATAAGTACTAAAATAAGACCTAGATTGGAATCTGCAGGAGTTGTGTGGACTCCCCATAAAAAGAAACACATAAGGAAATTGGAGAGACTACAAAAAATGGCTACAAGAATGGTTCCAGAATTTAAAGGGATGACATATGAGGAGAGACTAAAAGCTATGGATCTACCAACCCTGGAACGGAACAGAGAAGAGAGAGAGGGTATCTGATACAAGTTTATAAATTGATTAACGAAATGGATCAAGTGGATAATGAGAAACTAATCCTGAGAGAAGAATATGACATTAGAAGCACAAGATCGCATAGTAAGAAACTTAGGAAGGGAAGATGTCTGAGAGATGTGTTGAGACTTGGAACAGTTTGAGTGAGAAAGTGGTGTCAGCAACGAGTGTGCATAGTTTTAAAGAAAAATTGGATAAGTGTAGATATGGAGACGGGGCCACACGAGCATAAAGCCCAGGCCCTGTAAAACTACAACTAAGTAAATACAACTAGGAAAATACACACACACACACACACACACACAGGGACTCACGTGCGCGTGTATGTGAATGTGTTATTCATATCGATACATTGTTACAAAATATCTGAGAGAGAGAGAGAGAGAGAGAGAGAGAGAGAGAGAGAGAGAGAGAGAGAGAGAGAGAGAGAGAGAGAGAGAGAGAGAGAGAGAGAGAGAGAGAGAGAGAGAGAGAGACTATCATTACAAAGTGAGTGAACATGGCCATGGCAAACAATATAGAATTCAGCAACAACTAAAATTCAAAACAAGTCCACAAGGAAATGAATGAAAGCAATACATAAATAAATACATAAAAAACATACATTATATACGATACTAAAAATATACATGTACGGAAACGCAAGGAGGAGGAGGAGGAGGAGGAGGAGGAGGAGGAGGAGGAGGAGGAGGAGGAGGAGGAGGAGGAGGAGGGGGAGGAATAAGGAAAAAATGAAAAAAGAAAAACTAAACTTAACTACCTGACCTTAAATAGCAACAACAAAAAAATAAAAAAATTTTCTTCTTCTTCTTCTCTACACTACTACTACTACTACTACTACTACTACTACTACTACTACTACTACTACTACTACTACTACTACTACTACTACTACTACCACCACCACTACTACTACTACCACTACTACTGCTACTACCACTACTACTACCACCACCACCACCACCACTACTACTACTACTACTACTACTACTACTACTACTACTACTACTACTACCACTCACCACTAACGAACTGAAAAAATACCAATTAACTCTCCTCGACTCTACCTACTTTTAATTTTGTGTGTAGCACCTGAATTATACAAGGGAGGCGCGGATTACATTGAATTACAACTACGATTATTTAAAAGTGAAGTGCTACATTTTAATTTGAAGCTCCATCCAGTATTTACTTGTTCATTTGTTTGATTTTACACTTAACTTCTCGCTGTGTGTGTGTGTGTGTGTGTGTGTGTGTGTGTGTGTGTGTGTGTGTGTGTGTGTGTGTGTGTGTGTGAAAATACAATGATGGGGTTAGAATTTTTAATCAAACCTATGCATTATTCCGTGGGTGGAGCAACAACAACAATGACAACAACAACAACAACAGGAGGAGGAGGAGGTCCAGCAGCTTTAACAACAGACGAAAAGAAAAAAAACTCAATTAAAGAAAAAGAGAAAAAGCAATGATTAGAAACATAGACACAGATAAGGCAAATACACAACTAGCCTAAACTCGTTAAATGAACAAACAAAAGAAGGAAAATACAACTTCATAAGTCACAATAGTTCGTAAACCTAATGAGAAAAAAACATACACACCATGTATACGATTAATTTCTTAGCATTAGTAAGACCGAGCAAGTTTAATTACGTAAATGCAAATAAATAACTAAGAACATACGCATTAAATTTCCCTTTTGCTATACGTATACAGCCAAAAGTTATGTATGGCTACCACATCATTTCCAGCCACACGTGTTGCAAGGCTTAAGTACATGTCATCACTTCCTATGTAAAATCATATGAGGGAAAGAGTACTAATTTAGCCTCATGACTAATGTTTGGTGTCTCCCTCAGCTTAACGCTATCACTGAGGATTAATTTGTCTCATGACCTCATAAAACCTTTTGGTCTTTGACTTTGGCAGGGTGGAAATGAAGTGTGTGTGTGTGTGTGTGTGTGTGTGTGTGTGTGTGTGTGTGTGTGTGTGTGTGTGTGTGTGTGTGTGTGTGTCGACGGTCTGCAAATTAACAAAAGAAAATAACAAAGACAAAATCAAGAGTAAGTACATATTTGGAGTAAGACACCGTTAACAACAAAGGAGGAACGGATGGAAGAGATTGAAGTCAGTTTTATAGACTCCAATCCTGTATTTACTAATGATTGAAAGTCTGACGCTGTGATCGAATACAGGCATATCTTCCCTTCATTCGGTGCTGCTTCTCTTTTGACGCAGAGCTGTCTCCCATTGTCGTAGCTGTAAAAATGATCTTTACTCCTTCTACCTCATCTTTTGCAAGTTTTAGAGACAGTCGTACTGCTCTTCCCGCTATGCAACATTTTTTTCCTCCTTTTTATCTTTTTGATAATTTCTTGGGTGTTTATCTTTTACAACATAGAGATACCACGTTGCTTTGCTGGTCTCTGCCATGGGGAATGAGAAGGCTGGTACATAAAGGTAGCAACTCATATTGCTCCTTTCAGCTCTAATCCATTTCATGACATGTACTCCTCTATACGGGTGGCAGTTCTTTCCAGTTGGCAGAGAAGGTGGGCAGCTTTGCATGGTTAGCACCACTAAGAGCGGTATCTTTTCAGTTGTCGCGGCGATGATGGAACTTTCTAACTCTTGCTCATATGACATTCTTAAACAAATAATGGCTTATCATTTGAATATCAATAATCTAAATGACTAAATAATTACTAATAAGCATAACTTTGTCCATGATAGTGAGTGAGGCGGCACACAGCAACCAACACTGGGTCAGTGTGGTCATTGTCTTCCTACATGGCGAACAACGCCAGACGCGCCACTTTGGCTCAGAGGGCTCGCTGCCACTCCTTCAAAATTAATACATTTACCAACACTCTTAATGTGTAATATTTAATTTTTCGCTGCTTAAACCCATTCCTTTTTATGTATTCATTTGTCCCAATACTTTGGCTAATTCTTTCGGCTCTGTAAGGAGACTAGCAATTGAGTGGCCCTTTTTCTTTATATTTTTGTTGCCTTTGGCCAGTCATCCCCTCTTACATAAAAAAATAATTATATATATATATATATATATATATATATATATATATATATATATATATATATATATATTTACCGCCATGGAACGTCAACTCATAATTCTCTAGTGTCGCAATGTCCTATGTGTTATTGCGTGTATGTGTTTATTTCTTGCGCGTGAGATTCGATTTGTGTTGGTGAATCAGGAAAAGTTTACTCATTTTCATTTTCGTTTCTTTAGACCACAGTTGACACGTTTTCTCGATTATATTCCTTTCAATGACGCAGGTTTTGGATCATATTCTGAAACACTTCTGTGCCGCACCTAAACCACACTCAAAACGCCCGGCCAATTGAAGTGACACGCCTTTTTTTTTTTTTAAGGCTGTTTTTACGGTGTTAGGGACGGATAAACTAGATTTCTGTATTAATAATCTGGCTAATCATCTTTGTAGGCTTTGAAGATAGTCGTGGTGAGAGAACGAAGCGTTTCTGAATGTGGTGAATTAAATGTTGGTTTCTGGTTTGCTTATATGTCTTGGTACAACGTTTTAGTAAGCTGAATTTGATTTAGTTTACCTTTCATTTCTTCAGGACACAACTAATAAATATCATCTGTGTTAGTTTCTTTTACATGTGGCATTGTTTACTTTATATTTTCTTCTTTAGGTTACAATAAGCCTCCTTCTTTACGTTTACTTTCTCTCGTTCCAAGCATATATTCATTTCCTTAGACTATAATCAGCAGACCTTGTTTATTTTTCATTTATTTTGGTGCAGTTGTAATATTCGGTCTATTATTATTATTATTATCATCATTATTATTGTTATCATTATTAAGCTACAATCAATAAAGCTAGCCCGAATTCATCTACGCTACAATCATTACTTTTCATTTCCTTCATCATTATTTTGTTCTGTGTTGCAAAGTATGGCTACGCTGCGTACGCTACACTCCCTCAAACTTTTTTTCGTCTTATTTCAATGACACAAATTATTATTCCACAAAGTAATATCCATCAAGTCAAAATAAATAATGCGGGGACCAAGCTGACTCGTAATTAATTATCCCCATAAACAAATTCATCACAACAGGACAAACATCACCGGGAATAATGCTGCGTGCGTTCTGCTCCTAACACTTTTTCTACGTAACCAATGATAAAACCAGACTACCCGTTACTGAAGTGTCATCTCGTTACCCTTACCACACCCCACACACACAACTCATCAAATTAAAACTCTCGGACTTGCTCGGGAACTGGCATCTAAGTGGGCCTTTTTGCTTAATGATTTCATTGTCCTTGGCCTATTACATAAAACATCAACACACACACACACACACACACACACACACACACACCTTCGCCACCAGCCATTTAGCCAGCGTTTCCTTCTCTCTGATACATACTAATGCCCGTATCACACGGTCACGTATACCCGCGACAGCGTGTCGCGCTACCAGTATGTTCGACGATCAGATCGCAGGAAACATAGCACACGGCGTTGATCTTCCATCCGAGACCTTCACCACCACCACAACAAACCCGGGCGGAGCGCCACTGAACACAATGGACCCAGTTGACCACGCTATCTTAGCTGTTGGACTTTATGCAATTGCACTGCAAGAGCAGAACAAACGAAAAAGGAAGGCAAGGATTTGGACGCGAAGGTGGCTAGTCCAGCACTTGTGGTGGTAAACAAATAAAAAAAAAAACCGATACTATCTGTAGGTAATTAATAAATATCGTATAAGTGATGGGTATGCAAATCATGAAAAATTACAGCATTATATTGATGATATATGCCAAATAAGGCATTATAAAAAATAATTCAGTATTTTCGTGGAGTATGTTCATTATAGTCTTTCCACGACGGTCTTCCAGTCGCGGGAAATGGACAACGGTCTTGGATCGTTCCCGATGACCCGCTGTCCTCTGAAAATCGGCGTTTTCTGCGACGCGGTCGTCGATATTCCAGACGCACGACACACTGTCGCGGGTATACGTGACCGTGTGATACGGGCATTAGAGTGAACCTTAACTAACCAGCGTTCCCTCCCCTCTTTTTTTTTCTCTCTCTCTCTCTGATACACACTTAGGGTGAACCTGTGTACCACCTAGCCAGTGTTTCCTCTGATACACACTTAGGGTGAACCTGTGTACCATCTAGTCAGCATTTCCTTCTCTCTGATACATACTTAGGGCAAATCTGTGTATCACCTAGCCAGCGTTTTCTTCTCTCAGATACATACTTAGGGCAAATCTGTATACCACCTAGCCAGTGTTTCCTCTGATACATACTTAGGGTGAACCTGTGCACCATCTAGCCAGCGTTTCCTCCTTTCTGATACATACGCGGATTACCAATATTCACTTAACAACTCTCTAAACAGTCCTTTATTTTTCTCCATTCATTTCAGCGTTTCAAGAATCTGTCCTTTATTTTCTTTTCTTGTCAACTACTCGAACTTTTTTCCTTTACCACTGATCTATGTCTCTATAAAAAAAAATAGATTTGAGCAAAAAGAAAAAAAAAATCTTATCAAACACTCGAATGGTATAATTTCTAAATAAAAACCATAAATAAATTGGTGGAGAGAGAGAGAGAGAGAGAGAGAGAGAGAGAGAGAGAGAGAGAGAGAGAGAGAGAGAGAGAGAGAGAGAGAATCTGTTAGTAAATATACCTAGACCATGACAAAACTACTACTACTACTACTACTACTACTACTTCTACTGCTACTACTACTACTATTACTACTACTGCATCTCAAATAGCAGGAGCAACACAACAACAACAACAACAACAACAACAACAGCAACAACAACAACAACGACGACGACGATAACAAAGATACAAACAACAACAAATAATAATAATACAATCAGCTACACACACACACTAAATAAAGTCTGTATGTATAATACATACGAACACACACACACACACACACCCACACACACACACACATTTACTTCCCAGGAGCTGCTAAATGTAAGAAATAAGAACAATGGACTGCCTCACACACGAGTATAAAGCTTGCGTCAGAAACCCAGCTCGTGCCGTTTCCGTTCGTTAACCTCACGCAATCTCTCTCTCTCTCTCTCTCTCTCTCTCTCTCTCTCTCTCTCTCTCTCACACACACACACACACACGCACATCTTCGCCACTAGCCACTAATAAACTCTTAGGAAAGCGATGCAAGCTCTTCTTTATTTAAACATCCTACTTATTGTATAGAACTCCGGTGTCCTCTACATCTTAATATCTCTTCTTTATCAACGGACCTCTTTTTAGTGTTTTATACGATTAAGAGAGGAGGAGGAGGAGGAGGAGGAGGAGGAGACATAAAAAAGAATGAGTCTATGATAATGCATGAGCGTAGTCGCAGAAAAAAAGAAAGGAAGAGAAGGAGATGGAAGGAGTAAAGGAAGAGAAGGAGATGGAAGGAGTACAAGGAGGAGGAAGGGGACCCGGACACATGCAGGATCTGGGTGATTGTTTGTAAAATAGCTTAAACAAGAGAGAGAGAGAGAGAGAGAGAGAGAGAGAGAGAGAGAGAGAGAGAGAGAGAGAGAGAGAGAGAAATTAAGTCAAGTAACACATAATAACACTAGTTTTCGTTTTACCACACATTAAAGAGACAACACAGATGAGAAAACGTTAGTTAGGCATTGGAAAACTTGAGTAATTATTCATTTCAGGTGATTTTATTGTTTTTATCTATTTATTCTTATTGATTCATTTTTTCATTTATTGTTTTTTACTAGGTGACTCATTTAAGCATCAGCGTGTTTCCCAGCTCAAACCAACATTTGCTTCGTTTTTCCTATTTTTTTTTTTCGATATAAGGGCATGTATTCCTAAACACACACACAATTTCTCTCTCTCTCTCTCTGTGTAGCGGATTTAATCTAAGCGGAAACAATTTAGCGTATCTATTTATTCATTTCTCTATCTATCTTTAAATGTCATATGCCTGGTTAACCCTTCGCTATACCGACAACAAATAAAATAAGGCAAAAACAAGCCCTGGGTGTTTTTGTATCATTGACGATGCTGAATATTTGTAAAACTACCAACAGAATCGTTAGGATGTCCTCGCGACCACTACGACTTCCACTCTAGCTTTACTTTGAAACACTATGCAGTCTTCTTAATTTGTAGGACTTTACTTTCTTCCATTTTCTTTTGTATCTTGCTTTTAATCATTTTCACTAGTTTTTTTTTTTTTTAGCATTACCACAATATTACTTTACTATCACCATTTCAACCTACCACTTAAGTTACTTTGAACATTTTATAACGGCGCCAAGTGACCACGATGTTGCTGCTGGGTCTTCCACTTTTTAACACCTTTAGTACCATGACGCGCTTCCATATTCATTCTGGTTATTATTTGGTGACTTTATACAGCTTCAGAAACTTATGTGGGGAATTAAAATAGTGAAGACTCTGCCCATCGATCTTTTGACCTCTATACACTCTTCCTAATGTTAATAAAATCGTCTGATCACCCCAAAAATACATGATAAAAATGCGTTCCAGTACTGAAGGGATTAAAACAATCAAATTCACTTCATTCTCCTAAACTCTGTCAAGAACGGATACAAAAAAAAAAAAAAAAAAAAAAAAAAAAAAAAAAAAAAAAAAAACTTAAGAATATGAACTGACGTATAAGCACATTCACCAACTAACAGCCTCTTCAGTACCACGCCATCAGTTCTCCTTTTATTCTGGATATCAAAAGAGAATTATCACGACAATATAAAGTTATGAAGTGACTGAATATCATCTCTGTTACTCTACTAGTGTCATATCTTTGCTTATTGCTCCCACTAACGTGTGATGCCTGTCAGTCCTGTGCTTGTTACTGCTCTAGTACGCTTGTTGCTACATTGGAGTGGCCATAACACACGATTCAAATGAGCATCAATAAAGCTGCAGGCATTTAATCAAGGGGCTGAACAACTTCCACTTACACTGAAGAAGAAGAAGAAGAAGAAGAAGAAGAAGAAGAAGAAGAAGAAGCAGAAGCAGAAGAAGAAGAAGAAGAAGAAGAAGATGATGATGATGATGATGATGATGATGATGATGATGATGATGATGATGATGATGATGATGATGATGATGATGATGATGATGATGATGATGATGATGATGATGATGATGATGAGGAGGAGGAGGAGGAGGAACAAAACAAAGAGACAACAACAACAAAAGCAGCAGCAGCAACAATAACATCAACAAAACGAAGAAAAAAAAAAAAAGATACAAGAAATAATAATGAATAGGTTAAGTCAAAAGAAAAGGCAGACAAAACGTTAAAAAAATCAAATAAAACGTATATTTTCCTCGTAAGAAGAAATGGACGTCAAACACAAACATTGATCACCGTAATATCACTGAACTTTTTCCTTAACCCCTTCAGTACCATGACGCGATTCCATATTCATTCTGCTTACTATCTGGTGATTTTATACAGCTTCAGAAACTCATGTGAGGGATTCAAATAGTGAAGACTAACCAACAATCATCTGACCTCCCATACACCCTTCATAATGTCAATAAAATGTTCTAATCGTACACAAATCTCAGTGTAAAGATGTATCCCAGCATTGAAGGGGTTGATTAATTCCTTAGCTTCCTTTTGCATCACCTACTGCATCACAACCTTTACTACTCGGTAGCGTAGAGGTGAACTTGTGTATCATTTAGCAAGCGTTTCCTTCTCTCTGATACACACTTCGGGTAAACCTGTGTACCACCTAGCCAGTGTTTCCTCTGATACATACTTAAGGTGAACCTGTGTATCACCTAGCCAGCGTTTTCTTCTCTTTGATACATACTTATGGTGAACCTGTGTATCACTTAGCAAGCGTTTCCTTCTCTCTGATACATACTTAGGGTGAACCTGTGCACCATCTAGTCAGCGTTTCCTCCTTTCTGATACATATGCGGATTACCAATATTCACTTAACAACTCTCTAAACAGTCCCTTATTTTTCTCCTTTCTTTTCAGAGTTTCAAGAATCTGTCCTTTATTTTCTTTTCTTGTCATCTACTCGAACTTTTTTCCTTTACCACTGATCGATATGTCTCTATGAAAAAATAGATTTGAGAAAAAAAATTCTTAAACACTCGAATAGTACAATTTCTAAATAAAAACCATAAATAAATTGGTGTATGGAGCTACGTCCAACAAAGGGAAGCTGATCGTGACTACAGTACAGTCATAACCTATATTTTAAAGAGACTCTTGTTTCAGTCACACAGGTTTTTAAGGGTAGTTTGATGGTTACATTGACAGATTAACATAATATCTACTTTATCAATACCATAAAAACTCGTACGAAAAAGGTTTCCCATCTGTGGATTTTCAAAAATAGTGGCAGATAACCTCTATTTTTAAAAGACTCTTGTTTCAGTTACACGGTTTTTAAGGGTAGTTTGATAGTTCTCTTGACTAATCAATACAATTTCTACTGTGTATATAGAAAAAAAAAAGAAACAAAAATAGTTCTCTTGACTAATCAAAACACTCATACGAACCAAACTCCTCATATCTGTGGACTCTAAAAAATTGTATTAACATAACCTATATCTTAAAAAGACTCTTGTTTCAGTCACATAGGTTTTTAAGGGATGTTTGATGGTTCTATTGACAGATTAACATGATATCTATCTAACCCAAAGGAAAAGAACTTACAAAGTTCTTCTTAACTGTGGACTATGAAAAATAGTGGCCACATAAGTTGTATTTCTAAAAGACTCTTGTTTCACTATCATGGTTTTTTGAGGGGTAGTTTCATGGTTCTATCGACATATTAACATAGTTTTTACCTTATCAATAGCAGAAACACTCTTACGGATAAATTTTATCATCTCTGTGGACTTTGAAAAATAATTGTCACAAAACATATATTTTCAAAAGTTTTGTTTCAGTCACACGGGTTTCGAAGGGTAGTTTGATTGCTCTACTGACAGACTAACATGATATCTACTTTATCAATAGCATAAAAACTCTTATAAAAAAGATTTCTCATTTCAATGGACTTAAAAAAAAGTGGCTGCATAACCTAAATTTGAAAAAGCCTCTTGTTTTAGTTACACAGGTTTTTAGGGGTAGTCTGATAGTTACATTGGCAGACTGATATGATTTCTGATTTATATATTGCAAAAACGTTCTTACAAAGTTACTCATAAAAGTGGACTTTGAAAAATTGTGGACACTTAAGTTGTATTTCTAAAAGAATTGTCTTTCAGTAACATGGTTTTTCAATGAAAGTTTCATGGTTACATTGAGAGATTAACATTATTTCTACTTTATCAAATTCTAAAACACTGCCATTGATAAGTTTTATCATCTATGTGGACTTTGAAAAATAATAGCCACATAACATATATTTTCAAAAGACTCATGTTTCAGTCATACGGGTTTTATAAGGTAGTTTGATGGTTCTATTGAAAGATTAACATGATATGAATTTTTATCAATAGCATAAAAACACTTACTAAAAAAGGTTTCTCATCTCTGTGGACTTTGAAAAATAGTGGCCACATGATCTATATTTTTAAAAGATTCTTGTTTCAGTTGGAAGGGCTTTTAAGGGCAGTTTGATAGTTCTATGGCAGATTAATATGATTTCTACTTTATGTATAGCAGAAACACTCATACGAACCAAGCTCCTCATATTTGTGGACTTAAAAAATTGTGGCAACATAACCTATATTTCAAAAAGACTCTTGTTTCCGTAACACAGGATTTTAAGGGAGGTTTGATGGTTCCATTGATAGATTAACATGATATCTACCTTATAAAAGCAAAAACACTCTTACATACAAAGTTCTTCATAACTGTTTGATTTTGAAAAATACTGGCCACATAAGTTATATTTCTAAAAGACCCTTGCTTCAGTACCACGGTTTTTTAAGGGTAGTTTCATGGTTGCACTGACAGATTAATGTGATTTCTACCTAATCAATAGCAGAAACACTCTTACAGATCAATTTTATCATCTCTGGACTTTGAAAGAGTGTCCCCATAACATATAATTTCAAAAGACTCGTGTTTCAGTCACACAGGATTTTAAGGGTAATTTGATGGTTCTCTTGACAGATTAACATGATATCTACTTAATCAATAGAAAAACTCTTATGAAAAGATTTGTCATCTCTGTGGATTTTGAAAAAATAGTTGCCACAAAATCTATATTTAAAAAGAATTCTTGTTGTTTCAGTCACATGGGTTTTTAAGGGAAGTTTGATGGTTCTATTCAAAGATTACATTGATATCTATCGCATCAAAAGCAAACACACTCTTACGAAAAAAGTTCCTCTTAATTGTGGACTTTGAAAAATAGTAGCCACATAAGTTGTATTTCTAACATACTTTTGTTTCAGTAACACATGTGTTTAAGGATTGTTTAAAGGTTCCATTGAAAGATTAACATGATTTCTACCATATCGGTAGTAAAAACACTACAATGGATAAATTTCATCACCTCTGGACTTTGAAAATTAGCGGCCACGTAACAAATATTTTCAAAAGACTCCTGTTTCAGTCACACAGGTTTTTAAGGGTAGTTTGATGATTCTAATGCCAGATTAACATGATTTCCACCTTATCAATAGCAATAAAACTAATGTGGATGAACTTTATCTTCTCTGTGGACTTTGAAAAATAATGGCTACATAACATATATTTTCAAAAGATTCTTCTTTCTTCTTCTTTAAGTTTAATATGAATTTAGTTTAATTCTGATTAATTTAATCTAAATTAGTTAAGTTCAGTTTAATCAAGTTTATTTGAATTTTGTCTAGTTTTCTATAGTATATTCCAGTTTGATTGAACTTAATTCACTATAAAACAAATATAAGTATAAAAGAATAAAGTAAAAATACAAAGAGAATTACAATGGTAAAAATTCACACTATCACAAGTGGGTATGCTGACAGAGTATTGTTGAGGGATGGCTTTACTTGGGAAATATATAGGATTCCAGTATTCTTAAACAGTTTCTATTACAGGTGGCGAGGATACGGAAATGACTGAGATTGGGTTGAACCTTACATGAGAGGCAGTGGTCCCGTATCGCGGAAAATGGGGCGTTGTGTAGCGGGCGCCCTGTTCTGGCAGACTGGTCTAAATGCTCGCTGGCTCAGTTTAAAAGTGAGCGCAAGGTGCTACCCACATACTCAGCCTGGCAGCTGGGACAAGTGAAACAATAAACAGCCGACGAGCGTAAGGCAGTTGGCAGAGTGTCCTTAAAAAGGAAAAAACTACCTATACATAGATTATTTGTAGACAAAATACGAAAATGTTTATCAGGATAATATTTTGTAAGTTTTTCATAGAGACCCCTTTCTAATTTCTTGGAAACCTCAACTAAAAATGGGATACGTAAATAGATTGTTTCTTTGGCAACAGTGGTAATCATTCCTTTTAAAATGAGACATGTGGAGATAAAAGTGTGATGTGCAAACCACAATACTCACATCATGGTCAATCAACACTTTATTCTGGGCTTCGCTGTAGTCATACTCCTGTGGGAGGAACATAATGCCATCCTGCTCAATGGTGCAGCCGCTCCTGTCCTCCTCAGTGCCTGTTGTCTTGTGGTACACTGGGTTGGTGACGCTTGTGTGGATGATAACACGTTGATGCATCTTCAGGAACCCGACAAACATCTGTAAAGTGAAAATGTTGCATATGAGATGGAGAAAAAAGTATGGAGAATGAATTGGCTAACTATACAGTATTGGAATATTCTCAGTGTGTCAAGAACAATTTAGGAAGTGTTTAAAGTTTGCTTGAATCTCATGCAGAAGTTAATTATGACATCTTAGCCACAGCATAGCTACAAGACATCCACAGCAAGACACAATAGCATAAAGGAGTGAAAAACTAGTTGACTTACCCCAACAACTAGGCAAAGAACCCCGAGGGAGCCCAGCACAACACCCAGCACCATGCCAGCTTGAGGACTTAACACTTCAATACTGTAACCGTCTTCTCCTGACAGTTGCTACTGTTGGGTGGACCGAACACTGCTGAGGGGATGGTCCTTCACGGAGATGATCTGGGCGACTCCACGCACTTGTCAATGTCTGTGGTGGAGAATTACACTCTAAGAAGTACAGATTTATTAGAGCTTAAGGATACAGATTAAAAAAGAGGAGTTAAGGAGAAAATTTCACAATTTTCAGGAACACACATTCAGTGATACGTTAAGGATAACTACAAAAATTATATCAGTAGCTATTCATAAGAAATGCATATGGCAAGGTAAAGTTATACTTGATCTTAAAGAACAACCTATCCACACATCGATGATTTTAATCATACTCGTTAAACAAAAATGCACGTTCATGTATGCCAAGAATAACAAAAGTACCCTTGAATACCACAATAACTTCTTTAGGCTGCTAAATGTAGAGGTGAAGGGCTGAGAAGTTCAAGAAGACAGACCGTAGAGTGACAGTGACAGTCCAGTCCTCACCTTCACAGTTGAACTTCCTGACTAGTCTATATCCTGGTAGCAGTATGTCTCCTTAGCAGCATTCAGGGACTCTTGACTTGACTTTCCTGTAATGAGATGAACAGTACACTGTTTACATTGAGTCACCTTCACAATATTGTACGGTGTGTTTACAACTGAGGGCCAGCCAGCCCACCAGCCATACACTCAGAGGAACATCACATCACACTACTTGCAACAACACCAATCAAAGGACATTAAGATGATGTGTATGTGCAGCAAGATAGTGTGAGTAGGTTAGGGTTAATTAGTACAGGCAAGCTTAAGAGTAAATGTTGATTATGATGAAATTAAGCCCTTCAGTACTAGGACACATTTTTACCTTGAGTTTTGGGGTACCTTTAGACCATTTCATTGTCATTAGCAAGGGTCAATGGAGGCCACAAGATTAAGAGTTTGACATGTTTTGGGTTCATTTTAATACAGCTTGGAATGTTTTGAGGGCATTTAAGACAGCTTGGCATGTTTTGAGGGCATTTTTAAGACAGCTTGGTATGTTTTCAGGGATTTTAAGACAATTTGGCATATTTGGAGGGCATTTTAAGATAGTTAGGATAGGTATTTTAAGACAGCTTGATATGTTTTGAGGGCATTTTAAAACAATTTGGCATATAAGCATTATAGGGAGGCAGTGGCGTAGTGGATAAAGTGGTGAGCGTGGGATCGGATAGACGTCCATGCATAGGTTTGAATCCCACCACATCCCACTTTGAAACTATGCCATTTGTGGAGTGGCTAAAAGTTACCTACATGTCACCAAGATACCCAGGTTCTAGGCGGTTCCACCAAAGATGCACTTGGGTGGTAATATGGGCCCTAATATGGGTACCACTATAAATAAAATTGCCTGTGCCACTAATGGGTGGAAGCTGAACAGCCCTTCCCATACATTCTTCAAGTGTGCCTACAGGTGCTATAGGCTGTAACAAAAAAAAATTGGAGGGCATTTTAAGACACCTTGGCATGTTTTGAGGAGATTTTAAGACAGTTTGGCATGTTTTAAGGGCATTTTAAGAAAGCTTGGCATGTTTTGAGGATATTTTGAAGAGTTTGCCTTGTTTTGAGGGTATTTTAAGACAGTTTGGCATATTTGGAGGGCATTTTAAGACAATTTGCCATGCTTTCAGGACATTTTAAGACATCTTGACATGTTTTGAGAGCATTTTATGATGGCTTGGCATGTTTTGAAGGCATTTTAAGACAGCTAAGCTTATTTTGAGGACATTTTAAGAAGGCTTGGCATATTTTGAGAGCATTTTAAGATAGTTTGGTATGTTTTGAGGGTATTTTAAGGCAACTTGGCACGTTTTGAAGGTATTTTTAAGAAAGTCTGGCATATTTGACAGGTATTCTGAGAAAACATAGCATGTTTTGAGGGCATTTTAAGACAGTTTGGCATGTTTGGAGGGCATTTCAATAGAGTTACGATAAGATAAGACCATTTTACTGACATTAGGAAGGGTGTATGGAAGTCACAAGATTAATGGCCACAATTTTCACTATTTTGATCCCTACATGAGTTTGTGAAGCTGTAGAAAATCACCAAATAGTAACCAGAATGAAAAATGGAAATGTGTCATGCTACTGAAGGGTTTAGTGGGAGATACTCATGAGCTGTCTAACTCCAGAAGAAAAATAAGGACAAATAATGATGCAATGATGCACACACCTCAATGACTGGCTGGCTGGCTGGCTGACTGGATGACATCTCTACAATGATCATTTTCCTTGCTTTTCTTGTCTTTTAGCCAGTTTATTTGTGCAATCTGGAAAAAAAGCAATGACATTAGAAAAGTGAAGAAATTGGCAATGCTTACAAAAAAAGGTTGTACCATACCACAATTCCTTGTCACTTAAGAGGTGACACACCACGAGTCCATTAACACATATGCACGCACACGCACACACACTTGGAGGAGGCAATAAATTAAGAGTGATTTATACTAACATAAATGGGTTGTTATCAAGCATATTTGAAGTTTGGGATTATTTGAGAGAATAAAAGCTGGATGTGTAACGTGCATCGTTGAAACAAAACTGAAAAAACAGATCCATGTCAACTTTAAAGAGGATGGATATAATACCTGGAGGAGGGACAGGAAGGATAAAGGGGGAGGAGGAGTGCTAATAATGGTTCATGATAATATATGTGTGGAGGATGTGTAATATGGTGAGGACAAAGTGGAAGTAATGGGAGTAACAATCAGAACAGAAGATTTGAAGAAAAGAAAAATTATAGTTACATATGTTCCACCAAAGATTAATACATGGGGATCAGAAAAGCATAAAGATATGCAAAGAGAGGTGATAAAGTGCCTAGATAACATGATAAGAAGAGATAGAAGAATACTCTTAGTTGGAGACTTTAACTGTAAAAAAATAAACTGGAGAGAGATGGAAGTAATGGATAATGCTGGGCAGTGGAGCGAGAAAGTGTTACAGTTGACTATGGTTAATACAACGGACGATTGGGTAGAGGAGTCAACAAGGTACAGGGGGGGAAGAAGAACCATCGTCGCTTGACCTCGTTTTCATAAAGAAACCTGAGTCCTCTCCAATTATACAATACCTTAGTCCAATGGGGAGAAGTGATCATGTGACATTAGGGATGCAAATGCAGGAGGGAGATGAGATAAGTTACAGAGAGGACTATAAAGGAGAGACATTAAATTATGCAAGAGTGGATTTTGAAAAATTAAGGATTTATTTTGCTGATATTGAGTGGAGTAATATTATGTGCAGGAAGACTGTACAAGAGAAATATATATTCTTACAGAAATACAATGAAGGAGTAAAAAAGTTTGTTCCTGTTTATAGAGTTCAGAAAAAATACATGCTTGGTACAATGCTAGATGCATACAAGCAAAAAGGCAAAAGATAAAGCGTGGAAGAAACTCTTAAAGCAGGGAAATGACTATAACAGACGGCAGTACAAAGATGCTAGAAATGAATATATTAGAGTAAGGAGAGAGGAAGAAAGAAAGTTTGAGAAAGATGTAGTGGATAAAAGCAAAGATGAACCCAAACTTTTCTACAAGTTTATAAATGGCAAAACAAAGAATAAGGAAACAATTGAAAAATAATTAAAGAAGGAAGACATACCAAACAGAGAAGGAAATGTGTGAAATAATGAATGAGAGCTTCAAAACGGTATTCACTGCAGAAGATGATTTCACAGAACCTAATAGGACATTGGATTGCCAAGGATTACAGGAGATTGCAGTGCACAAAGAGGATATTGGAAGATTACTGGATAAGTTGGAAGTCAGAAAAGCAATGGGGCCAGATGGTGTATCAGGCTGGGTGTTAAAAGAATGTAAAGAGCAATTACTGGATCCAATTTGGGAAATAATTAAAAGTTCAATAAATGAAGGAAAGTTCCACTAGAGTGGAAGAGAGCCAACGTAATACCGATATTTAAAGGAGGAAAGGCAACTGAACCACTAAACTACAGACCAGTGTCACTTACAAGTGTCGTAGGGAAGTTATGTGAAATAATTATCAAAGAAAAATGGTTTAAATTTCTAGAAGAGGAGAAAGTCATATCGAACAGACAATTTCGGTTCAGGACAGGGCGGTCATGCGTATCAAACTTATTAAGCTTCTACTCGAGAGTTATTGCAGGACTTGAAAACAGAGATGGATGGGTAGCTACACACAGTATACTTGGATATTAAAAAGGCTTTTGATAAGTCCCTCATGGAAGACATCTTTGGAAACTAGAGAACATATGAGGACTGCGTGGATCCTTGCTCGAATGGACAAGAGATTATTTGAAGGATAGGGAAATGAGAACTGTGATCAGAGATACATACTCATCTTGGGGTAAAGTAACTAGCGGAGTGCCACAAGGGTCAATATTAGACCCCATTATGTTTCAAGTTTATGTAAATGACATTCGCATTGGGATAAACAGTTATATAAATTTATTTGCTGATGATGCAAAGTTGCTAAGAGTTATCAAAACCAGAGAAGACTGTCTGCTGTTGCAGAAAGATTTAAACAAGATCTATGAATGGAGCAAGAAGTGGAAATTGGAGTTTAATGCCAAGAAATGTCATATAATGGAACTAGGAAAGAGTAAGAGAAGACCAGTATGGAACTATTTGATGGGAGAGGAGCAAATAATGAAGACTAAAGAGGAAAAAGATCTTGGAGTGATCATACAAGAAAATCTGAGCCCTGATAAACACATAAGCAAGATATTTGGACTATCATATAAGATGTTGACTAATATAAGAGTGGCATTTCATTACATGGATAAAGATATGATGAAAAAAATCATCACAAGCATGATACGCCCAAGGCTGGAATATGCAGCAGTGGTATGGTCTCCGAGCTCTAAAAAGGATATAAGAAAATTGGAAAGGATACAGAAGATTGCTACAAAGATGGTGCCGGAATTAAAGGACCTCACATATGAAGAACGACTAAAGGAAATGGGACTGCCAACCTTACAAGATAGAAGAGAATGGGGGACCTAATAACAATGTATAAGATAGTAAATGATACTGAAAAGATAGACAAAGAAGACCTGGTGCTGTTGACAGAAGAAGATGGAAGGACAAGAGGACATGAAAATAAGATCAGGATGAGGCAGTAGGTGAAGGATATTGGAAAACAAAGTTTTCTACACAGAATGGTGGAAAAATTGAATGCATTGTATAATTAAATTTTCACAGCACATAGTGTTCATAACTTTAAAGAAAAACTAGATAAATGGAGATATGAAGACAGGACACTATGAGTTCGAACCCTGTACAATACAACTAGATAAATACCCACAAAAAATGATGAGTGAATGAATAGAACAATAATAATGGTGATGAAAAGATATAAATTAATGAGAAATGGAAGGAAGGTGACCAGTGAATGAAAAATTCTGAACCTAACCCAACCCAACTCTGACCTGACCAAACCTAACTGAACTGAACTGTAAACTGGACCTAGCCTAACCTAACCAAAATTAATTAAAATATATAACTCTAATGAAACTAACCTAACTCAACTGAACTGAACCTAACTTAACTGAACTGAATCTAACCTACCTGAATTGAACTAAACCTAACTGAATCTAACCTAACCTAACCAAACTGAACCTAACTGAATCAAACCTAACTCAACTGAACTGAGCCTAACTGAACTGCACTGAACTGAACTGAACCAAGCCAAACCTGAGAGAGAGAGAATACATTTAGATAAATCAATCAGTTACTCCTCTCTCTCCCTTTCATTTCTCAGTGTGTGTCCTCTTGTTCTCCTCTCACCACCACAACACCAATCTCCCTTTCTCCTGCCTCATCCCCAAACAACACCTCAACACACCTGAACACAATGACAACATCAGCATGGCCTTGGGGAAATGGGGGGGGTGTTGACATATGCATCATCATCCTGCCCAGTGCTATGAGGTGCCGTGTGTTGCTGTGCTGCTGTGGTGATCCTGTGCCAAAATGCCCTGGCAGCCTCTCCAAGTTGGCCACGACAGCAGTGACCGGGGGACAGGATGGCACGCTCATTCCCTCGGCTAAAACACTGCCAACGCTTTCTTCGCTGCAATGTGCCTGTGGTGACGGGGAGAGGAATAGGGTGAGATGAAAGGGTGAGTGATAAAGGAAATAGGTAAAAAGGGTGAAGGATGCAAGTAAGGGATCAATAAGGAAGGAATGAAGGAAATTGATAAGAAAGAGGTAAATAAGGGGAGAATGGGAATAAAGCAAGAGAAAAGAAATTCTATAGAAGCAAAATAAAGGCGCTCTCTCTCTCTCTCTTCTCAAAACTCCTTTCCATAATATCAACACTTGACAATCACTCTCTCTAGAAATTTTCCTTCCATAACCTTACTTTTTTTTGCTCAAATATTTACCTTCTGTCATCTCTATCTTTCTGAACTCCATTACATAACACCACACTTTCTACAATTCTAATTCAAAATCTATATATATGGGTTAATGAAATGTTTAAAATGTTTCTCTCTCTCTCTCTCTCTCTCTCTCTCTCTCTCTCTCTCTCTCACCTCACCTTATACTGAAGACTAGCATGCTCCAGTGGACTTCTCATACTCTCAGGGACAGGGAAAGCACTCATGGCTTGGTGCCCCTCAGAGGAGTATAGATGAAGAACTTCCCCTGCCTGCCTGCCTGCCCTCTGCTGCTGGCTGTTGGCAAGGAAGATCCAGTAGTGGTTTCCCAACACAATGAGGTCTGTTCTGCTGTTGTATCTAGGAGTAAGGGCAAAGTAAAGCAAAGAAAGGTTGGTTTGGTTGATGTGTGCTGTGCTTTGGTTTAGATCATTCAATCATTCTTAAATTTACCAAAAGAGAAAAAAACTTTAAACTTAAAATACACACACACACACACACACACAAAAAAAAAAAAAAAAAAAAAAAAAAAACCTCTTTCTTTCCTCTCTTAGTGAATTGTTCAAGAAAAACTGACATACAAGAAAGAGAGTTTTAAAGGTATTTCCTCAAGCTGAACAAGTAGATTCTGTTGAGGAGAGTGAAGGAGGAGGGAAACAGTGAAACAGACAGACAGACAGACAGACAGGCAGACAGAGACAGACAGACAGACAGACAGACACACACACACACACACACACACACAATTTCATTACATGGATAAAGATATGATGAAAAAAATTATCACAAGCATGATACGCCCAAGGCTGGAATATGCAGTAGTGGTGTGGTCTCCCAGCTCTAAAAAGGAGATAAGAAAATTGGAAAGGATACAAAAGATTGCTACAAAGATGGTGCCGGAATTAAAGGACCTCACATAAGAAGAACGACTGAAGGAAATGGGACTGCCAACCTTACAAGATAGAAGGGAATGCAGGGACCTAATAACAATGTATATGATAGTAAATGATATTGAAAAGATAGGCAATGAAGACCTGGTGAAGTTGGCGGAAGAGGATGGAAGGACAAGAGAACATGAAAAGAAGATCAGGATGAGGCAGTGTGTGAAGGAATGGAATGCATTGGATAATGGGATTGTTGCAGCACATAGTGTGCATAACTTTAAAGAAAAATGAGATAAATGGAGATATGGAGACAGGACACTATGAGCCCCGCTCGAACCCTGTACAATACAACTAGGTAAATACACACGTAGCATGGTTAGCAGTGTGTAGTGTAGTGGTTAGCAGGCTCGACTCAAAATCGAGAGGGCCGGGTTTGAGTCCCGGAAGCAGTGAGGCAAATGAGCAAGCCTCTTAATGTGTGGCACCTGTTCACCTAGCAGTAAATAGGTACGGGATGTAACTCGAGGGGTTGTGGCCTCGCTTTCCTGGTTGTGTAAGATGTGGTCTCAGTCCTACCCGAAGATCGGTCTATGAGCTCTGAGCTCGCTCCGTAACAGGGAAGACTGGCTGGGTGACCAGCAGGCGACTGAGGAGGTGAATTACACACACACTCCATAACTTTCAGTCAATTCACAATCAGTTTGGGATAAATTTATTATGATTGGCAAATCTTTGTGGTAAAATGTGTTGCATTTTTTGTGTTGGTTTTGGGGGGTGTTTTAATGTTTTAGTGCTGTACAGAGTGTCTATTCTATTTATGAGGCTATATGGTAGCTTCAAGAGTTTTATTGCTTGGCTAAATATTAAGGTTGTTTTAAGCATTTTCAAGAATTTTGAAGTGTTTTGACTAAGTAATAATAATATTTAATGTATTTTCAAAGTCTTTCAAGTGTTTTGAGTTGGTATATAATAATATTTTAAATATGTCTTCAAGGTTTTCCACTAAGATTCTTGAAAATACTTAAAAACTTATAAAAATTCCCCCAAAACATGAGGCACCATTAAAACATAAACAATATTTACTTATATATATTCCAAACTCACTAAAATACCAAAAAAAATGTTAAAATTCATCCCAAACACACAAAAAACACTTGAAACATACCCAAAGCAACATTTACATTCATAAAACTCACCCAAACACTCAAACATCAAAACAGCTCCTCCCCTTCCCTAAAAAACATAACACAGAAAATGTTTGTGTTTGGGGAACTGCAAATATAAATCAATCAATCAATCAAATAATTTAACTCAAAAGATATTTACCTGTTTATTAAGTGACCACCTGTTCATTCCTTCCTTCCCCCTGTCATGCTGCTAGTGGACCTCCCCTTGCCAGCCCCTGCTCTGTCATGCCTCCTACCAGCCTGCCCTCTCACACATTGGGCAGGTCAATGTGCCGGATCAATGTATACTGACCTGTGCCCCATTGCCCCATCCAATTCAAATTGCCAGTTTGCACTGTGACTCAAGGTGGCCAGTGTTTGTTGAGTGTTGCTGACTGTGAAAAAGAGAACATGACAACTATAAAAAGTTATTAATGAGGCAATACTGATAATGTCACCATAACCATAAAAACACACTTGAAAACCTGCGTCACTTCAACTTGAGAGAGAGAGAGAGAGAGAGAGAGAGAGAGAGAGAGAGAGAGAGAGAGAGAGAGAGAGAGAGAGAGAGAGAGAGAGAGAGAGAGAGAGAAAGAAATGGTAAAGTGTGGAGATGTGGTATAAGTACCAGTGGAGAACTAGCTGTCACAAAGTGGACTGTCCCCAAACGGCCAGTTCAGACTGACCCATATCAAGGGCCATTTACAAACAGATGACAAGCTTTTCAAGGGAAAAATTTCACATGTTGAAGAAAAAATCACTACATACTGTGGTGTATGTGATCTAATCTAACCTAAACCATGTATCTGCTGCGTTTTAGCTGATTCTGTTAATCTGCAGAATCTTTATCATACCTATATATATATATATATATATATATATATATATATATATATATATATATATATATATATATATATATATATATTTAACTTAACCTGAACCAATTCATCTTTAACCTAACCTACAGTAATGCAATTTAATTTAAGTTTACCTAGTGTAACTTGACACCCATTGTAACCTAATTTTACTTTCTAACCTTAACTTAACCTAACTTAATGAAATCTAAAGTAATTAAACCAAACCTAATGTAACTTGGCCTATCGAAACATAACCAAACCTAACCTTAACCCAACCCAACCCAACCCAGCCCAACCTAACTCTCAGACCTGTACAGGAACTGTGAAATCTTGGTAGGAGGCAGATATAACGAGAATTTAGACTATCATATCTCACTAACAGCTTGAACTGTCAGACTATTACGCTTATGGGAGATGTATGGCCGAATAAACTATCTATGGAGACAATATTGAAGTGAGAGGAGGGATAGAAACTGATTAAACTTAAAAAAAGGATAGACAGAACGTGCAGATTTGAGGGTCCAGGAGGCAGGGAGGCGGACACGACCAAATATACGGTATAATTCTAGTTTATGCCCATACTCTCCCCTACGCCCCCTAATAAGCTTGGGGACAGGTGGGAATGCAGGGTTTTGGTTGGAGAACATAAGGTGCATTGAAAAAGCTTATTTTTTGTATAATGAGGAAAAGAAATCCTCTTAAGAAGTCTACAGAATTTTCATTATAAGTTTCCTTTGATTTATATTATGTAGGTTACTGTAGGTTTACATTAAGTTAGGTTAGGTTAGATTTTGTTAGGTTAGGTTAGGTGTACGCTAGGTTAGGTCAGGTGGTCAGGTTAGCGTCCTTGCTGAAATTTACTCCAAATTTATGGAATTTGTACAAATTAGTGAATTTACGAAAGTTATAGCGAACCTTCCGTAGAGTTTAGGATGGCCATACCCCCTCTCCCGTTACGCAAAAAATTCGCATTTC
>NC_059278.1:4774643-4787143 GCF_017591435.1 Portunus trituberculatus | reverse complement strand
CGTTCATGGTGGAGGTGCGGTAGCGTTGTGGGCATTCACTTTTTCCATTAAGGCAGGATCCTATGTTGCTGGGTTTGGTGTAGACAGTAGTAGTGAATCCTGCATTTGTAGCAGTGGTGAGGACGTCGAGGAAGGGTAGGTATATATATATATATATATATATATATATATATATATATATATATATATATATATATATATATATATATATATATATATATAGATAGATAGATAGATAGATAGATAGATATATAGATAGATAGATTAGATATAGATGTGTACATATTCTGATTTCCTTAATTTTTATTTACTGACTCATTTTCTTCATTAGGGTTCCGAAGCTTTCTATCGGTCGGTGAAGGTGAATCGCAGGGGAGACGAGGGACCGTAGCTAAGGCGGTTCACTGAGTGGATATCCTGGTACTTGTAGTCAACCTGCATTTCGCCCAACACCTGCAGGGCACCGCTACGTTAATATATATATATATATATATATATATATATATATATATATATATATATATATATATATATATATATATATATATATATATATATATATATATATATATATATATATATATATATATATATATATATATATATATATATATATATATATATATATATATATATATATATCAAGTTGCAGTGGAAATTACACAAGTTTTGAATTCAAGAGTGTTCATGTTTCTATTTTTATTAATTTTTTTTATTTGTCCTATTCAAGGATTCTGCGTTGTCAGTGGAAAACATGTATACGAATATCCAATCTGACTAATCGCTTTTGTTGTATTTGGAAATAGTTCTTGTGAGAGACTAAGTACTGGGCAGAAAAACGGATTAACTGACATATAGAGAAACAAATAGGCAGACAGACAGCTGATGAATGACCAAGAAGATACACAGACAACTTGACAACAAATATAGAGACAGACATATAATGGGACAGACGAACATGCAGACTGAAACAGGAGACAGACGAACAACTAGATCAGACAACTCGAGAAAGAACAGGGAGACAGACAGACAGACAGACAAACAGACAGATACTCACTCTAATGATGAAACAAAATATCTCCTGGTAAGCAATCTTCCTGCCGATGCACATTCTGGGGCCGTAAGAGAAGGGCAAGAAGCCAAAATTGTGTTGTGGTGCCCAGGGTGAACCACGCAAAAATCTCTCTGGCAGGAACTCCTTGGCGCGGGGAAAACGTCTTCGCGGTGGTTCAGGAGCATTGTGGGCGCCACTACCTCCCACTGTGGGGTGAAATGCGTGCGTAAATCCCGACATACATATGTATACACTATCTCAAGTGCCTCTGAACTTGCTTTCTAGGATGTGAATGCCGATCAATCTGTACAGTGTCTAAGAATTATACACTTTTGCACACACAAGAACGTAAGAAAAATATGGGTCGAAAGAACACACACCTCATGGACCAGCTGACCACACACCATCACTAATTGTACACACACATCACAAAAGGAACGCTGGCCACTCTTCAGGCCAACAGTAAGCAGAGTAAAATGTAAATGTACTATGTACAAACTACTGATGAATGACTGAAGTTACCATGGGAAAGAAAATTATATTAAAGTGAAGGGATTGCCGTGCTTTCTTTCAGCTTCGGTCATTCAACGTGATAACATGGATTTGGCATAAATGACAAGATTATGGCAATATTTATGACTTTGCTCAAAGCTAGAGAGACTATGTTTGTCTATGGCACTACTAGCACACAGGACACAACAATCTTCACAAGTGGCTTACCCCTTTGGGCACCTGATAACCACCGAGCACTGTGTCGCGGGTCAGTGTCCGCACAATGCCCACGTTCACAGGCATCAATCTGCAGAAGGAAACAATTTAGTCAGTCTCTCTCTCTCTCTCTCTCTCTCTCTCTCTCTCTCTCTCTCTCTCTCTCTCTCTCTCTCTCACACACAAAGTCAGAGTTGAAAGAAAATAATTCATACATGAGATGGTTTGTAGAAGAGTATACTAGAATGACTCTTTATGGAGGAATTCGATAAAACACTTGATAATGGAGAACACACACACACACACACACACACACACACACACACACACACACACACACACACACACACACACACCTCAAGGACTCCCGGAAGACTGCCTTTGTGTAGGTGAGAGCAGTGAGATGCTGAGGCAGGAGATGCTGAGGCCGCCCCACCTCCCTGACCACCTCCTCGTACACCTGCTGCTGCACGTGCGGATGACGTGCCAATAGATACAATAAGTTGCCCACAGCATGGCTTGTCTGTAACGAATGAGGGAAACGCAAACATTCAAGAAATGAAACGGTCAAACAAAGGAGAACCGAAAAAAAAACCACCAGAAGGAAGTAACAAAAGGCCAAAACGTGACGTGACAGTATCGTATAGGAATGGAAACAGACAAGGAAGAAATAAGAGGATGGATCACCGTATCGATTCCCGTAGCTATCAAGTCAAGAATGAAGGTGAGCACGTCTTCCCTGCTGAGCTCCGGGGTGGCCAGTAGCATCCCCAGTAGAGTGGAAGAAGGTATCATCGCCCCATCTTCGCCCTGTTGCTGCTGCTGTCGAATCGCTTCTTCTATCTGCTCTGTAGCTTGTATGGCTTGCAAGACTACACTGGAAAAGAGAGGATAGTCTCAGGTCTAAAGGATCAGTAAAGCTCTACATATTTAACAAGATGAATAGAAATAACACCTGTTAAAAGTAAATTAGACAGTAGTCAAATCAACAATGAAAACGTCTCAGTCCTATAGTCATATTTCATTAACTGTCATGCAGATGCCAAAAAAATGTGAGTCGGGTTCAGTGGCTGCAACGAACACCAGTGACGAGGACAGTGAGTATGCAGACTCTGCATAGGTGACGTGCGACACACATCCACACCGACATACAAGACTGGCGTGCATGGCGGGCGTGCAACACAAGCTGCCACCTTATACACTTGGGTACACAAGTCGGCAAGCGCGACACACGAATGAGACAGCACTCCTATCCTGCAGTGCCTCAGCTGAACACAGACCTAATGCATCTCAACGGACCTTCTCTTCTCCACAACGCGAAATGAGCGTCCCCGAATGATCTATCTAGACTAAGCATGTGTGCCGCTCTTGCTCAAGGTAAAAACAGAAAAAAATAAAAGAAAGAAGGAAAAAAAAGGAGAGAAAGAAGGAAAAGGAAGAATATATATATATATATATATATATATATATATATATATATATATATATATATATATATATATATATATTTTTTTTGCAATAATAGAAAAGTATAAATGCACAACACAGTATGTTATATAATAAGAAGAGTTAGAAACAAATAAATGGGAACACTAACTCTGTAAAGACGTGGTGTGCCTGTTGTAGGCGCATGATGGAAGCTGTAGGGAAGTACTGCCATAGCTTAACGTTTTCCGTTTCGTGGAGGGCTCCCAGCAGCTGCTTGGCGAGGCGAATCAGACGGAGAGGATGCACTTCTTCTTTATCACAACCATCGCTAGCCTCGTGGGCCTCTTTTGGCTCCTGTTGCTGCAGACATCCTAACCGACGGTTCAAGGCGATGGTTCCCAGAGCTTGATAAGAGCAACAGTGAAAGGCAGAAAGCTTATATAAAAAATCAATAGCTATTTCATGAAAAATAAGGACGATACCTTCCTGTCGGACGTCATTTGTGTAATAAGACAAACCATTAATAATACGTAAATATTATTACAATTTTTGCACCTTATTTCAAGTAACAATCATAGCATCGAACTTAGAAATCACTAATTGTTCCTTGCTGGTCACTTCAGGCCATTCTGAAGACCACATTTGGCCACATTTGATACATAATTTAGACCAGAATTACTGTGCTGCGCCACCTGTCACGTATTGGTTGGAGGATTGAGCGGCCTGGGACATGTAGACATACAAGAGGCAACCTATTATAGTAAGGTATGATGGCGAAACAAGAAAGAGTAAATAAAAAACAAGAAAAATATTACTATGCTTATCAATAGCAAAGGAATCAAGTATCTGAAATAGTGTTGATACCTTAAATGACATGAAAAGTGAACGATATGAAGGCAGAGATCTGAGGCAAAAACTTCCATGAATCTACGCATTTGGTAACAGGTAATGGAGAAAAAGAAGTCCTTAATATCATATATTATACAACTAAAGCATATCCGAAAAATACGTACACACACACACACACACACACACACACACACACACACACACACACACACACACACACACAGAGTCTGTACTCACACTCCAGGCTCCACTTGTAAAGTTCTGTGTTGAAGGTGTCAGGCACTTCTCCGCTCTGGTGATCCCTTAGGGCTCGTATTCTGAACATCACCATTATAAGACAAAACTAGTAAATACCTGCTCCTCCTCCTCCTCTTTCTCCTTTCTCTTGCTATTGCATTCCTGAGTTCGTCAGTGAAAAGAGGTAAAAAAATGATGCTGTTGGTTAATTTATACATTCGTGAGATAAAAACCCCCCACTCAATTAAGTAAAAATAGGAAAACACATGTACGCAGAAGTTACTGGAGAGATGAAAAAAAAAAAAAAAATAAGACAAGTTTACAATAGCATTAGCCATGTAAATGACTATAATATACCAATGCAGCAGAGTGAGGTACTGAACTATTCTGTTTAATAAAGCTATTTAATGTGATGTGGTTACAAATAAAATGTAGACAACATCAAATCAAGGAATGCAGTGTATCGTTCTAGCAATGTAGGCGTTTTTGCCTCTGTTATAAAGAATGACCTGATGAGGCATTATTTTGATTTTCTTGAGGATGACCACTACTTCCGTGTTTGTGCTGAGTACTTGATAGAGATTATAGTGTCTGGCATGGAAGCGCACATACATTCTTCACTATTTCTCTCGCACTGAACTCCCCAAACCTTGGTGTAACTGAGTATCTTCTCATGCTAGCCAACGTGGTACGGAGGGGGCAGACAAACAATACTTCAGCGTTCATCACCCGAATATATCCAAAATTATGCGAAATCTCTTATCCAACTAGCCAAAAACTCATTCATAAAATAATAATGATGATAACAGTTGTGTGTGTGTGTGTGTATGTGTGTGTGTGTGTGTGTGTGTGTGTGTGTGTGTGTGTGTGTGTGTGTGTGTGTGTGTGTGTGTGTGTGTGTGTTGCTTTATGCCTTGCTGTAGATTCCACTTGCCTTACTCACTCCCTAAAGGATCTGTGAGGAAAAGTTATATTCCAAAATGGTGGATAAAGCATCTCCATGCAGTATTTAGCATCTGGTTATTGGGGGAATATTAGCGAAAATCTCACAGAACATTCTCAAGGAAATAACAAGAACAAATCTAAGGGATAATTTAGGAAATAGTCAGTAGGCGTTCGTATTTACCTGATGACGAAGTCCTTGGCGACATCATCCATCTCGGGCAGGTATTGAGACACCAGTGGAGAAGCAGTGAGGGGTCGCTGCACTACGCGCCTCACCCGCCACCACTCTTCCTCCTGAGACAAGTGTACTGTACATTTCAACTGTTCAAGACAGGTTTCCTTTGAAGAAAGAAATACTGTAACGAAAATACATATTTTGATTTCCATGAACAGGACAGGAGTCAGATTAATCCAATTTTGCTCCAGACTGCAGTACTGTATACGGATAATGTTGTGTATCGTATCTCGATATTGCGGAAATCCTCAAGAATGCGAGATTTAGACAGAAATAAGCAAGTTATTTGTGTGAGCAATGGTGTGAAGTAAGCTAGCGTCACTTTGCGACTTTTTCTTTGTCTCTTTTTCTTCGCCTTAGAACCTAACGATAAAAATAGAACATACATAAGAAATAAGTCAAACAGAAAAAAAAGACGAAATACAATGTTAAAATCCATAAGAAATTAGAATGAGAGGGAGGAAAACACACAACATTAAGGAGCATATAATAAAAGGAAAAAGAAATAATAAATTGAGAATGAGAGGAAACGCAGAAAAGACAGCCATGGTATGTGAGTCATGATGATTATTGTTAGCACAAATTACGTACAAGACACATGAGTGGTTGGTATCTGCTTGGCTCATTTGACGTCGCTAGTTTTCATATTACAGCGGAAACTGAGAATAGTTAATTATCGCTCATCAAGACTGTGCCAGAGTGCAAAGTGACGTCCAGCAGCCCTGCACCCGTCTTTCTCGTGCATATCTCTCAACAAATAAACACATCAAACTATTTGGTTCAGATTATATCAAATGATTATAAAAACACAGAGACATTAGCACGGAAAAATATATAATGATAAGCAATACTACGATATTCTTGTATAGTTTTTACGTACGTATGCCTGTGTATAAACTGGACATCCGTGTGTAGCAATATCGTATTAATAGCGAAACATGAAAAAAAGATTGCGCTTCTCATATGTTAAGTGTTAATCAAAGAATTCATTGCCCATTTCGCATGTCTTGTATTGTATCTCATCGTTGTGAATATGCGGGACAGACACACTAACAAACAGACAGACAGGCAGACCAAATGTAAAGTACTGTATATCCAGCAGTGTTTCATAAAGTGCTTTGAAGAGACCAAACTGAACCAGCTTTTGGTCACTGGACAATGCTCATCAGAAAAGTGTACCTACTCGCACGAACATAAACAGAAAGGATTCTCAAGTCTCACATGCTCTGCTACTCTGAGCCTACTGAAAACAAACAAACAAACAAACAAACATGACTGATAACTTGAGATGGAAACTGAATTTCTTGAATCTGAACAATTGTATATAATATTTTACAAAATAGATTTTTGTACATTGAATAATCACTATATCTGAAGTCATCTTTGTGAAAATTCGAGACAAAGACAGATTGCCCGTCATGTTTCTAAACTTAACAACGTGAAAAAGTGCCGCTTGAGATGAATATATATATATATATATATATATATATATATATATATATATATATATATATATATATATATATATATATATATATATATATATATATAAATTATAAGGTAATCAAGATTTTAGATTTGAGCAAGATTAAGTATATAGGTTACAGGTTGATGTATTACATGAAATGTTGAGATGCATAGTTTTTGAACAATATAGAACTAAAAGTCGATGTAGTTTATAAATTCAAGTCCTGCAATGAGTGTAATTTTACAAACACAATATTCTCTCTCTCTCTCTCTCTCTCTCTCTCTCTCTCTCTCTCTCTCTCTCTCTCTCTCTCTCTATCTATCTATCTATCTGTCTCTCTCTCTCACCTGCTCGGCAAGAATTCCAGCTCGTCCCTGGAAAAGGTGGTCATGAGCGTGGTGCTTTCCATCAGCGCCTCCGTCGCTGCGCACTCGCTTTAGGGACGCCATTGCTGGACGCAAGGGATTGTACATTGTGGCCCTCAGCATCGTCTCCAGGTCTTCTGGTTGCGTGATGAACACCAGTTGAGAATGACCAGGCATGTCCTTGCGAAACGTGGGACCAAACTCGTCCCTTACTGCCTGCCAGAACAGATACAGGCGGTCTGGATCGAAGGCTGCGAGGAACAAGCAAACAGCGTACTATAAAATATGTGTTTATGCATGTATGTATGTAGGAGGAATTAAATCAGGAAGAGGAAGTAGAAGCGGCACGTGAGTCTGGAAAGTGTGTGTGTGTGTGTGTGTGTGTGTGTGTGTGTGTGTGTGTGTGTGTGTGTGTGTGTGTGTGTGTGTGTGTGTGTGTGTGTGTGTGTGTGTGTGTGTGTGTGTGTGTGTGTGTGTGTGTGTGTGTGTGTGTGTGTGTGTGTGTGTGTGTGTGTGTGTGTGTGTGGCGAAGTGAGGTACATTGGACTGGCAATATTAAAGAAAAAAATGTATAAGTTTGGAAAAACAAGTCCTGACTTTAATGGTAATGGTGGTGGTGTTAGCATTAACTGTAGTAATAATAATAGTAGTAGTAGTAGTAGTAGTTGTAATGGAAAAGGTGTTAGTAATAATAGTATTAGATGTAGTAGTAGCAGTAGTAGCAGTGGTAGTAATGGTAGATATGTTTGTAACTACAATAATAACTATGGTATGTAGTAGTAACAGGAGTATTTGAGTATTGGTATCTAGTAGGTAGAAGTTTTACTGTACCTGGATGTCTCATCATGTAGGGCAGACAGCCCACGATGGGCCAGGCACGAGGGCCTGGCAGGTCTGAGGCGGGACGGGGCTGACCAGTGGTGTTTCCCTTGGAGACAGATTTACCACAGTCGTAAGCCCGTTCACTCATCATGTCTTGCGGGTCAAAGATCATGTCAGCGTTTTCCTCCATGAGTTCGTAAGCTTCCAGATAGGCAGGAGCATGCACATGGCGATCCACTTGGGGTTCTCTGGGACAGGAGCGGTTGCAAGCGTTCCTCAAGAATATAGTGCTTCGTGCAGCATACCAGGGGATGACAGCGCTCCATAGCCTCATCTGTTAGTAGTTCCTGTTGGTTATGGTTTGGCAGGTATGTCATACAGTACTGTGTGTGAAGCCTAAAGTATTAGCTGTCTGAGTGAGAGAAGCCCTACAAAGTGACGTTGAGAGAATCTACTCGTCTCAGAAATCTAAGTGATGATAACACTGTGGTATCTTATCAATGGCGAAGTGCATTTGTGATAACCTCTGCCAGTCACAAACTATTATCAGTTAAGCAATTACTACAATATCAACCTGTATTACAACATGCTCCAAAAATGCCTGTACCTTGAACTTGACACACATTTCTGTTATAATTGAAAATGTAATATTGTTTAGGTTTTTTGCTATATTATTATTATTGTTGTTATTATTATTATTATTATTATTATTATAATTATTATTATTATTAACATTATTAACATTAATGATAATATTATTATTAAGATATTAATAATAATAATAATAATAATAATAATAATAATAATAATAATAGTAATAATGATAACTAATAATAATGATAATTACTATTATCATCATCAACATAACATCGCCGCTCAAACAAAGCCAACGTAGTTTACAAATTGACACATACCAAGCAAGAGTAGTATAGAGAAAATATTTATCTACACGTCATGACTATCAGTATCAATAATATTATTCACCTGCATGAGATGTCGAGTGGTGCCCCATTATTTACGAGATTCAATGAAAAGTTTGAGTTTGAAAGTACTCTTTAAAATGTTTCATAAGAAGGCCACTGATTACATGGTGTCCAGTTCTGAGGACAAGACACTGCACGTAACCCCAGCTCAGTTGTCCTTCCCATTAATGACGCACTGTCCACCACCACCATAACAGAGGCTCAGACACTGCAAGACAGGGTATGTGTTAATGGAGAAATAACATCGATGGCCACAATGACATTTATCAGACATTTAGAAAAAAAATATCATGTAAAATAAATATTGGCCTAAGGTGCAAGTACAAAGTAAATAGTAGGCTACCATTCATATTGTTTTCGTGAAGTAGGAAAAACGTCATGATATAATCAACCTACCATCTGATGAATGCCTCACAATTTGTAGGCAAATAAAAGAGATTCTACTACAGTAATGTACTATTATGTTTTTATTAGTTATCCTTAAAACTGCAGTTATTGATAGAAAAGTTGATGTTAAAAAGGAGAACTGCGCTAAGTCTGTAATACATCAACATCAGAAACACTGTATTCAACAATATCAACAGTGCTATTATATTGTATCACCATTGTTGCTATTCTTCTTAGGCTGCTTTCACACGAACGGTTTTTGCTAGCCCGGCACATGCTGAATGGTTTAGCATTATGTTGACTCTCATGGACGTATTCACAGAAGGCGGAACCGGCAGTCTTGCTGCTCCGGCAACCGCACCCTGCCAATTTACCAACAAGACCGCAATAGCAGGAATGCCTCACAACGGTTTCGATGGTCATGTGTTGCTATGGAAGCCTTCAGTCATCCGGTGTTTCCCGCGTGCGGCGAGGGGTATTTCTTACTAAATCTTTAAGTTTTCTTATTAACATATTAAGGAAAACAGATATATCTTCAGTTGTCTCACAAATTATAATTTTCTTAGCAATATATGGAAGAAAACAGAGATAAATTGAGTTTCTCTATTATATTTATGATTTTTTTTAGGAATACAATCAGAAAACATCTTTTCAGTTTTTTTCACTGAATTGATGAATATTTTGATGCCTTCCATCACTAAGAGACAGAGGTGCACTATCAAATATGACGAGGAGATATCGGAGCGAATATCGAGAGGAATAACCTGCGGCAGACGCCGCACTGTTCAACTAGCGAAAATCGTTCATGTAAAAGCAGCCTCTAGGTTATTTTATAGTAGAGTGTGATAAGTACAGAGAGCAAAGAAAAGCTCTGGATACTCAAGTAGCAAATATCATAGGTAGGGAAGAATGGGAGGAGAGAAACGAGGGGGAAGACAGAGGGATTAGAACAATTCTAGGACTGACAGGAAACAAAGACAATGATTGTAGAACAGTGAGCCACATGAAAATATTCTTAGTCGAAAGCTGGTCAATAAGGAACAAACTTTGCAGACGGTGAAAGAAGGAGAGAGACCTAAGAAGCGATTCTAAGCGGAATAGGTCCAAAGAAGAAGAAGAAGAAGAAGGTGCCATGCGGCTGCCGTTAGGCATGTGCCGGACCGACGAAAACCGTTCGTGTGAAAGCAGCCTTACTACTACAACTATTTACGACTCATTTTCTCACCACCACCAACACCGCCACCACTACTTTTACTATTACTGATACTACTACTACTACTACTACTACTACTACTACTACTACTGTTTACCTCTAAGGTACTGGGGCGGCTTCATCCACTACACCTTTCGAAGAAAAGTATAAATCTATTCCTGTCCTTATTAATTAATTTTTAGTTATATTTCATGCCAAAGTTGTTTTTCTGGCAATATTTTGTTGTTATTTTCATAATAATCATTCTCTTCAACTAGTCATCAATATCTCCGTTCCTTCATATTTTCGCTGCACAACTTTTTTTTTACTGTCAACTGCAGTCCATTTGCATGTCACTTTGCACTCATCACTTACTAATTGGAGAGAGGGTTAAATACCATCACAACACATTCTGCCTCTTTACTTCTAATCGCTATAACTTAAATCTCTCCCTAACACTGCATTATCTTTGGAACCTGGTAGTCAGTAGTATATAGTAACAGTGGTGGTGGTGGCGGCAATAGTGAGCGTGGCGACTGATCACTCAAATTAGCGACGCAATACTTAATGAGTTTATCTGGTCATGTCGCGTTGGTGGCGGTGTGCGTGGGTACAAGTAATAATTTCCCCGCTTTCTGGTGTAATATGCTAGCACTTGTGCACGGTCGTTTCGGTCACTATGCTGTATTGCCAAATTGATATTTAAAAATGGATGAGATCACCTCGTAGTGTAAGAGTTAACAGATTTTTAGGTGATTTAACACGTCGAGCCCAGCTGGCTGTGGACGAGCTGCTGGAGGGCGTGGAAGGCCTCTGCGTTAGGCTGGGTTTCCCTCACTTCATGGCCGTCCGCGCCACCGAAGCCCTCACTAAGATATCTCGTGTCCTTAGCTGCACTGTCCTCAGCTACGATCTTTCTGAACTGACGGATGAACATGTCCTGGCTCTAGAGAGTGACCTGCAGGCTGACCAAGGCTTCTCAGTCACACTCAACTTCTTGCTTCAAGACTTCGTGGCGTTGGTAGCCAAGTGGGAGGAGCCAGCTATTTCGGCCCTACTCCTGACTCTGACCTTCAACTTGCAGCTCTGCGAGGGTGTGGATCCAAGCGAGGCCATGGCAATCATTCTTAACAGCATCCTGGCTAATCAGGGAAGAGAAGATGAACTATGGGAATACGTTAACTGGTATTGCGAGACGTTTGATTTGAGATACGAGGAGCTCTTTGCGTACATTGTGTTGGAAGTAGCGCTTACTAAAGACGGAGAAAGTAGTACCGCATTATATTCACCTCAGTCACCCTTATTTTACTGAGGCTCATACATAGTTCACTTCTACATGGGACCCAACACTGTATTTACATAAAGAAACACAAAATTGAGCTTTTACATTACTTAGTTTCAATATTACTTACTTGCGTTCATAGATGCAGCTTTGTTTCATAACAGACGATGACGTGAGTGAGGTGACGTAGGGAGAGACAGCCACCCATCAGTATGACATCCATGACATCGCTCTCTGAGGTTAGGTCACAGCTCGCTCTTCAGGTGGATTAAATATACGCAGCTCCCCAATCGCCTAAGCATGTCTTCCTGTAAACTACAATTTGAATGAAATTACATTACTCCCAAAAGATTAACTGTCACAAGGCAATGTAGTGGAATTGCTAAAGAAAATCATACGAATCAATATTTTTTTTTTCGTTTATGTACACTGTACGTGTTGTCTGTATTCTCATACGAATAAGATTGATAATGTCTTACTCCTAAAACTAATAATCAAATATTCATGATCTTCCGAGACTAACGTTAACAACTATTTACTCATAT